>NW_025934620.1:0-23190 GCF_000764305.2 Hyalella azteca | reverse complement strand
CGCAGCTCACATAGGGAGTGACAATAAGATCAAGTCGACAATATTCGACGAGCGACTCATTGGATTACTTTTTTTCCACGAAGATAATAACACCATTCTTAAAGAATTCAGTAACGTTATCATGGAAAATGTCATAGAGTTCCGGATAGTTTTTAATGCAGTGGAAAGAATTCCGACCAAATAGATAAAAAAATTTTATAGTATGTTATGTGATTAATGACGGTGAAAGTGCAATAAAATCTCTGAGTCTAATAACCCTGAACCCTATTACGTTGTAAGCAAATTATATCTTATCAAATATTGCACGAATCGACATTCCTGGAATGGAATAAAGTGCAATGACGTCTCAAGACGCAAGACTGACAAATGTAAATTATTCTGAAAGAATAAAGATAAGTATCAATCAACCGCCTGACTGCTGCAGAAGCAAATACGCCTGCTACAAGTTACATGTTATAAAGACACGTATTAATGCTCACTTATAATCGTGACGCAATTGCTCTAATGAATATGTGCCTGAAACTGAAAGATTTTATTACTCAAGATATTACATTGGTAATGACATTAGAGCATTAGACAAATGTTGTCTAAATCATATAGTCTAAAAATGGCTTATTCTGATCGAAGTAAAGTTGATAATGCTGTTAAGGACATGTCCTAAGACGGTAGTTCACAAAATAAGTATTACATGGTGGATGCAATTGCATGGATGAAGATTTCGTGGATGGAGAGATGTTGGATGAAGTAGAGGTTTCTTTTGAGCGACGAGTTTACACGACTCGAGGCCATCCATCACGTGACCTTCTTAACCCACAGCCTTGCCTGTATACAACAGAGCCATGAGAAACTGCCTTACGACTTGCTGTGGCACAAAATGAGTGTGACACATTGCGTCACATAAGATCCCGACACATGGCGCGTAAGGGAAATTCATCCATTATCAGATCTTTGTTACGGTTTAAATTATTTCTAGTTAGACGGTAGAATGTACCGGTAAAGTTGGCTACCGTGTCGCGTGTGCTGACGTGGCATCCTCGTGCTGAAGTCCGCGTTAGGATACAGTATCTATCCATTGTTTCGTTGAGACTTGGTCGGAGCACACCTTCCACTCATTGTACTCTTGTGACTGTGTAGCGTCCCTAGTAGGTGAGTTGCAGTGGAGATATAAGATAGGCTAATTCTGTGTTTGTAATTCAGCTCTTGAACTTGCTAATAAGTGTTAACCGATCCGCTAATAAGAAGTGAATAACTGGTAATTAATAGTGTTGCTATTTATCTGCGTAACTAGAGTAGCTCACCACCATTGTTTGGCAGGATCGATTTCTTGCCTGGCCAACAAGTACGGCTCCTACGTAGGCCGATGACTGCGGAGCTTCTAGAGAAGCGTCCGCCACATTCAAGTCTCTAGCGGTCCCAACACCTATCGTGTGTTCACTCACAGCCGATGCCATATGCCTCTTCCCGTTTTGCACTCCAGTACTGTGTGCCTTCAGCATATCGTCTTCGGTATTTGGCCTTCAGCATCTTGTGTCCTTAGTACATGCACCATTATCGCTGTGTACCACAATCGCTGTGTACCACCATCGCTGTGTACCACCATTACAGTGTCTCTGTTGTGTTACCTATCTTGTGCTTAGTTTCATAATCGTTCTGTATTAGCTTAGTTACTAGGACTTTTTCAACCTTTCATTTGTTAAGTGTTCAATTAGCGTATTTTGTTCAGTAAATATTTCTTCATTATGCTTTCATTTCTCCCTTGTTGAGGATCGGTAGCAGTTTTGGGTTAATTGTCGAATCTACTTCGAGTCGTCCTTTACTTGAACTTTACATGGCGTCACATAAGATCCCCACACATGGCGTCACATAAGATCCCCACACATGGCGACACATAAGATCCCGACACATGGCGTCACATAAGATCCCGACACATGGCGTCACATAAGATCCCGACACATGGCGACACATAAGATCCTACACATGGCGTCACATAAGATCCCGGCACATGGCGTCACATAAGATCCCAACACATGGCGTCACATAAGAGGCCATTCATAATACGATTTGCGTCCCAGACAATTTATTGCTTGACATGATACAAATATGTCATGACCTCTTTCATATGGAGCATTATAGCCATCAGAAGACAGAAGCAAGGTTTACGTTAAATCTTGTATCATCCTAACTAATGCAAGCGAATAATTAATTGCGGGCATGATTGTGAAAGTTGCATAAATTCTTCGCACAAATCGCTAATGCGCCTCTTGCTTGCTTACGCACTCTAAATCTGTTAACGCGAAAGAATTTCAGTTGCTGAAATTCTGTTACTAAACATGGCACATTTTCATCATGTCATATCTGGTTACTTGGAATATAAGACGAATAATATTGCTTTAGTAATTAGGCAAATATTGTATGGAGGGAGTAAAAGAGAACATGTATATTTTGATTGTGACTCGTTTAAATGCAACGGCGAATTTTCTTTGTCTATTGTAAAATTCAGATACATCAAACTGTACTAGAGTGAACTTCTCTTACGTTTTAATGTCAAATAATGAATTTAAATAATAGTATTCAGTGTACTTTAAAGGGTGAATTTGTGAAATTGATTTATTTTGCTTTAAGATATTTCAATCTTGTTTTGGATTATTACTAATTATGTGTTACATATATTTTGTACGCGCTACTATGTGAATCTTAAGATGCGTCCTACACTGTTAGAAAAAACGGCCGAAAAATGTGTAACACACGTTATATTTCGATGCTCATTTACCGTAATCCGGTCATTCAGGTTACTTACCGTGGTTTGTTGGACTTCAGCGCCCAACGGTAGATGGCGCCACGGTCATCAGTCAAGTTAATACCTAGACGCCATCGATCTTGAGTGGCAGACATCACTTAAGAGCTAAATTTATTCAATTTATTTATGCTAGTTTATATTAATTTTTGTTGTTGGCTGTGATTTTTGTACAAATGATAAGGTATTGTGTGTTATTCAGTTGAGTTGCTCATGTTTGTTCTCCTATTCTTTGAGTTTTCGTCTTGATCTCGAATGACCCGCAATCCAATAACACTTTTCTACGTTGGATAAATTACTGTGGCAAATACCTTCGTGCATTGTGTAGGCTAACGGTTTTCAGTGGCTTAAAAGAGATTTGCCTGCAATGTGCTATCGATTATTCGGACCTTACAAATCAGCGATGATTCATAGATGACTGCCACCTTTACACGCCACCCTTTCGATTTATTGATGTTTTATTGTCGATTTTTGGCAAATCTGGCCACTCACCGTTACGCCACCTATAAACTACTATCGCCACCTATAATCATCGGTGCACCACCCTTAATTTTTATTTGGAAAGCACAATTTCACCCACAATGCGTGGGACGCGCAAGGCGCTTTCACACGCATGGAAATGAGGGATTTGAACATATATGAATTGATTATATGCAGATAGATGCGTTATCATACTTGTTGTGATATACGTGTTTAAATTTTAAATTGAGTATAGTCGAAAGGAATTAATTCAAAATTCGTGAATGCTTTCCAATCGAATGTTTTCCGGCCGCAAATGTTTTGCTCAATTCTGGCAATGATGGTGTCAAATTTCAATGCTCAACACTATCAACAGTGCTACTAAGGGTAACGTCATGATGAGTTGAAGCTGAATATATTGAAAATACATGATCATAATACTGAAACCTATTTAGGGCTATTTGAGATGCTTTCACCAACGATATTGCTTTCAGATTATGTGCATATATTAATTTTTTTAAACTGCATTTGGCATGTCCAGTGGTCATTGGACGAGATTTTTTGGCAATTATCAAGGGGCACAGCAGACATGGACATGGAGGTTATGTGGAGAAAGCAGTTATTTTCAAATTGAAAGTGCGTTTTTAAATATCGTCTAGTGCTGTGACAATACACCGAATAGACGGTCATATTTGTAAAAGTGGAGATAGGAAATGCAGATAGAGGGTGCACATTAAGGTTAGGTAGGGCTAGCAAAGATGTTTTTAATGTGGACGCGCGTTTTAACAGATCGTTTGGTGGTGGGATGGGGTACCCAAAATGATTGATGGAAATAGATTGTGAGTTACGATCCCACTGGGGTTAGGTCAAGTCAGGAATAGATTCGGTTAGTGATAGCCGATTGCCAAGGCCCACTGGGGTTAGGTCAAGTCAGCAACAGGTTGGATTAGAGTGATTCCTCACTGGGGTTAGGTGAAGTCAGGAACAGATTCTGTTGATGATATCTGATTGCTGAGGTCCACTGGGGTTAGGTGAAGTCAGGAATAGGTCCGGTTAGTGTGATTCCCCACTGGGGTTAGGTCAAGCCAGGAACAGGTTTTGTTAGTGATAGCTGATAGCTTAGGCTCACCAAGGTTAGGTTAAGTCAGGAACAGGTTCGGTTAGTGTGATTCCCCCCACTAGTCTGGAAGAGGCTAAATATCGTTGAGGCATTGCGGGTCATTGACGTTTTTTTTGGTCGAATGTAAATAAAAGATTAATTTTGCTTTAAATAGATTTGTTATCTAAAGCGAATGAGACACGTTGTGAGATTTGTGTTAGGTAAAGAATAAGGGAATCTATGGTAATAGAAGTAAAATAGGGTAATAAAGAAAGAGTTAGGGGGGTTTTGAGTAGGTACATCTGGTTCCATATTTATAATTTCAACTGTTAAATTGCTGAGTATTTTGATTGAATGACTGCAATAGGATGCCCAACTTTGTAAGCTGACCTTGTTACATGATTTCATAGCTCGTATGCTTCACTCTCTCATCAAATCCCATGATAAGTTCCTGTAAGATTGTAGAAGTAGTCGCTATGTCTTGGCTTTCCGCCTGAGAACGATATGGGCACATTAGTCGGTGGTTTGAGAACTTTTTGACGTTGTAACCCTATTCAATATGCCACACTATGAGCATGCTCATCAAAGAGAAGAGGAATTGTGTGAAAAATAGATATATGTATGTATCTGTCCCGAGCTCATTATATTAAGCTCTAATTGAGGATCGGGTTCGTTGACTAAGGTAATGAGGGATAAGTAAGACACATCTGTCCAGATAACATCTCTTGTATACGAGATGGCTATACAAGAGTATGATACAGAAATATAAGCTATGATGTCGTCCGTAAGATCGGAGAGCCGAACTACGCGTTACATCACGGAGTGCTTATCAACTACTGCGGGGTCTTATTTAAGGTTGCTAGCCCTTTTATGGGCTTCGCTTCCGCCCACTACTAAGGTCTTGATCGCGTGATCTATCACGTGTTTTCCAGATGTTGACTCGTCATCAATCTCTATCGGGTTAAGTGAATATTATATAACAATTACATACAATTATTATGATTGTACTGAGACGCCAGATTGACACCGGACATATCTGGCTTTTTTATGGGCCCTTCAATCATCTGTTACTTAATGAGAACTCACTCACATGGGAAAACTTATTTTGGGAAACACGGTCATAGGCAGAGGATCGTTGAAGTTTAGTCTAAAATTTCCAGAAGATGTTCACGTTCTGCTGCTGCCTAAACGTCTTGATTTGAGTAATAACGGGAAAATCGTGACGAAATATTTCTGCTCGTTGAAGTCCAAGAACACGATTCCAGCTCACCTCTTGTTAGCTGTTTGTGATCATGCTCACCAAAAACGTTGCCAGCTGCAGTGGTACGAAGATGTTGGCAATTCTGCATTAAAAAAATTCTAATTCATTTTTTTATTTCTCCCCACAAAGTTTTTCCACAACAACTCCAAAATAACAACAAAAATAAATAAGATGAAGTACAATAAAATTGCTACCTTTTCAAAATAATAAAAGATTGATGATTAGTGTCATTTCCATTATTATTGTTGCACGGTGTTGTCGTTTCCATTATTTGCTTTAAGCCGTGATTCGGCGAAACAATTGGTAAACTAAGTTATAGTTGCCGCTTTACGAAGGATCATTATTAGAATTTGAAGAACGCAAATAAAAAGCTGACTATAAATGCTTTACTGTAAACACGGAAGTTATGTCGAATAACCATGGAATATAACCATGTTATATTCCATGTTGAAATGATGTCGGCATAACATGAGGAAGTGAACGCCGTTGCGAAATTTCAAACAATATTTATATCTGTAAATTAATTAGATTCAAAGAACTGCTTAAAATTCAGAGATAGGTAATTGTGAGTAATTTTATTTTTATGTACATACAATGCAAATTTATAATTAAATTTGATCCAAATTAACACTACGAGATTAGTGAACAAAAAATATTGCTCCAAGTCATAGTCTTAATGTGTTTGTTCCAATAATGTATCTAAATATTGGAATGAAACATCAATGAAATCAAACTTCAATGATATATTGAATTTATTTTTCTTGAAAGTATACCTGGGGTGGCCACCATTGAGCCACCATGCACTGAGCCACCACTGAGCGTAACGATATACCCTCTCGATCTTACAATGATCTCCACACTCACGGCGGCCTCAACATGAATTTGGAGAATCAAGGCAAAATGTACAACATGCAACAAGAAAGGCTAATATCATGTGTATGAGAAGTTGGGAGACTCAATTAAGCTCGCACTTGTTTCCTTGTCCTTTCAGCACACCAACTTATGCTATCTTTTAGATTGTGTCAAGGCAAAAAGATGCAAGAGGAACAATTTCACCGCATCTACATTGAATACACAGCATGTGCTAAGACTTTACTGTGCACCACTAGCAAGCTTTTGATCAAGACGTAAATGCAGAGGTAAACCAAACTCCAGGATAAGATTGCACCAGATAACTGCACCGCATGAGCTCCTACCTCAACCATTTTCTGTCCCACGTTTCAAGGTATTGAGTTACGGCCTTGGTGACAAAATTCACCGTCAGTTACAATGTTACTGCCTTCCTCAGTTATGAGTATTAAGCTATTTCTCAAATACAATGGCGAGGAATTTCATGTTGCGATAATGTATTTGTCATCTTTCAAACTAATGACGAAGGTAATTTTGAAACTCATGAAAATTAAGAATAATTTTCCCCTAAACAGCAACAGAGTGACTTCCCCAAAAACACTGCTGTCGATAAAAATCAAATTACTTCCAGAATTTTATTCGGTTTAATAAACGAACTCAAAGCAATTAATCAAATGAAAAACACAGTGTTTATCAACCATATGTTGCTTTGCGGTTCAATGGAAATGAGATCTTTCAAGTGTATCATTAGCTACACAGGAAATGATACATTAGCTGCACTGGGCGTTCTTCAGTGCTTGAGCTAATATAATACATATATGCCATGATGGTCTGTTGCAATGTCAAACTCATCTCCCTCGTTTAACCTGTAACATGCAGGCATTAAACTAGGTGTAATGAAGTACTTGGCAAATTTCCCACCACTGATTATCAGACCGCAAAAATTTAGCAGGACCAGCTCAGACGTGGGCGTTAAATTGGTTGTAGCCGTCAGATAAGCTGCTGATCCCGACCTGCGTTCTGGTTCCTCGCTTGTAGGATTTTGACTCAGACGCCAGGGCGTGTTGCGTGCGATAGTGGCAGATTTGATTACTTAGTAAAATATCGCGATTTTTTTAATATGACGATTTGTTATGTGTAGGCATTTACTTGTGTTTTCTGTTGTAGGACCGTGCGTTTATTCTCAAAACTACGTGCTTACGTGCTTTATCTCTCTCTCCGCATTTTGGCTCTCTCCCAGCATTCAACTTGTTGATTATAGCTTAGTACTTATTTTCGCATCTCCGTAAAATCGTTGGTTTTGATTTGTTTTGCTTCAATTTGTTGTTAATCCATAAGTACATTGAATAAAGCTTGTTTGAGTTATCAAACCGTCCAGTCCAAGTTATTGCTAATCAAGCCAATAGTGGAGCTTCTTTCAGTTTCCGGTCATTAGTGGGCGTGACAATCATGACCATCCGAACTTTCATGTCGCGTAATTGGTAATTCAGAAAATCAAGGCTCGTTCATCACACAAGGTTAAAAGTAGTCCAGGGTGAGAAGTGCTGTAATAAAGCAGGCATTAAAGAAGGCTACCAGCAGTCCAGAGGGAGAAGTGCTGTAATAAAGCAGGCATTAAAGAAGGCTACCAGCAGTCCAGAGGGAGAAGTGCTGTAATAAAGCAGTCTTTGTATGAAAACATGCTTAAAATAACAATAATAAAGTTTATTATACGATGTGCGACCTGCATGGTGCGGAAGGATCATATAGATAGCGTCGCCATTGGCGTCGTTCCGACAAAGATCAATATGCACAATTAATAGAATACATCAATTTAACAGGCACATTTAAAAGGGAAAAATACTCAGCTTATATGCTGCAAGTAGTTCCCGACGCTTGCTGAAGTCCACACGCGTAGATCCCGCGGAAATCCGTGTGGCACGTGGAGATAGATGCGCAGTAACCGCGTTGCACGTAGATCGTAGTATTCTGCTGGCACTTTTTCTTCATTTTTCGGGCTGAAATGTCGATGCTCCAGACGGCAGCAAACGATGTCTCTCGCCTCCTCATCTTCTGTTTAGATGTCTCCCTTGCGCGAATCACGTGGAGGGTGCGTCATGATGTATAGTGTCGATCGTTGCGCATATTATAAGGTCGCTTAGTGCTGGCCGTTGATGCACTGAAAGCGTTGCGCTGTGATTATCCAATATAGCCCGCACGTTTTATTACGTAGATGCGCTGAAGTAGATGCTGGGTCTTGTATTTGGTGTAGCCGTGGTAGTCTTCGTCGCCGAATTCTTCTCGTAGACCGTGTCGAAGTCCGGTGCTGAAATTGTAGAAGTAGTAGATGCTGGAGAGCTTTAAATCTTCGGAAACTTCCCCTACACAGTATTCTGTGCAGTAACTGATCTGTATAGTCACTCGATAATAACTTTCCTAACTGCTCGGTGCGCCACTGAAACAGGTTACGACTTGGTAGTAGACGATGCGATATAGAATCATATTTAAGTATGTCCTGAGGGTGGCTCGTATGTAGCGGGATCCGAGGATTTGGAGGAACAGCGTAAACGATTATATAATATACTTTTAGGATAATAGTTCGGTTTACAGTTTAGGATAATCAGATTATAAGTTGGAGCTTTAAAACTGATGTCTTCGGCGTCCAGTTGAAGTATGGATAAGTCTAGAGTGTATCTTCTATTCCGACGGTAATTTAGGGTTACTGTCCTGGGCCTATACTTTCAAAAAAAAAAAAGTTAAGAGATCGTAAGTTCATCAGCCAATCATTGACGGCCTTTCAAGCAAAATCCACCAATCATAAACAAGAAAATAGAGCGTAAGTACTTACGTTCACTTAGCGAATTTTGAAAGTATAGGCCCTGATTGTTTTGGACAGGAGTATGGGGGGCGTGACTTGATAAACAGGAAAGGCTAATACAAGGATATGCTCATGAACATATTGCATTGAAGGAGATCATCTTTCAATAAGGAAGACACCAATGAGGAAATATCCAGGGACGAATGGTACCAACATTGTCCCCTGACACAATTATGGACGAGATTTTACAAAATTTGATATATTAATTTTTTAGAAAAAAAAATTAGTTTGACACTTTTAACACGTGTTCGACACTTAATATTGTCCAATACTAATTATTGGCACTTTTAACACATGTTTGACGACACTCATGACATTCGTTGACGAATTCCAATATTTGTGACGTCACAGTGAAGATGCGCAAAACGGTACCAAAATTTCTCGAAGCATGGGTCAACCTTATAGTTCAACCATGGGAGAAGCGGCGTGAAAACCATCTCAATTCATCAGATCCACGCTCTCTCAGACGCGAAGCAGCGGCCGTCTCTTGTGGTGCTTTAAGAGATATTTTACGATCCAGCCAGATATACTTGTGACTTGATAGCACTTTTGGACGACGATAATTTAGAGATAAACAGTTGCACGGAAATTATTGAAGCATGTTCTTTAATTCGGTCTCTCAGTATAAAATCCAGTCTATACGATGAACACTGAACACTGAAACAGTCACATTTATTGAACAGGTACTCTGCTTATTATTACGAATATTTTTTTAAATTTTCAGATCGTTTCAATCGAGGATTATTGATTTTGGTCAAAATAAGAGCAGGAATTATATGCTTATCCATCACCAATCGAATTCTTTATATCGAATTTGTGCGGGCAATTTCAATACCGGAATACTACTAAACCTAAAGCTATTCTAAAACTTGAGATGATATTCCTTCAACATAAAAGTTGATTTTGAATGCAAGTAAATGACAGCGCAATATGTAAAAAGTCGACAGAAAATAATACATCCAATCAAAAGTAGTTAACTTAGGAGTTCACTTGAGTTACGATATAATTACTCTTCGCTACCTTATACTTCTTCTCAGCTTGATTTTTTGATTGATATTACTCCAAATGTATATGTTCAATCAGTCTAGCATGGCAATGAGAAAAAATTAGAATAAAAATAAACGAAAACGGCGACCATTATTCTAAGATACAGTCCAAATCTCAAATCATTGTCTCTAACAATCAAGTGTCATGAATATGCGATGTTACGTTAGGTCTAGGCTGCGCAAGTAAAATACAATGACAGTCAAGCTTTCTACTGATGAAGTGTTCAATCGATCGCGTGTTAAGTCAAACACTGTGTCACTGTAATCAAGTTTACACTATTGCCCCTGACAATCTTCTCCGATCGGGTCTCCATTTCTCAACGCAGAAGATGTAGGTAATGAAATTGTGATGTTTATCTTGAGCACCAAGATTGAGCGTTTATGTCGCTCCTGTAACAATTTTCTCGGTCTGCACGCCTCATTTATTAATTATTGCTGGTCCCTCTGGCCGCAGAGCGTCGGTAATATGCAGATCGACGAACGTCCTGCTGAAACAAGACAGAGTTTAACAGCCGTACTTGCCTGGAGTTTTGTATTGTTTTTCTGTGAGTAAATTGGCTAATGCAACTGATTAACAATTTAAAGGTTTTTAATAATAAGCAGAATTTTAAATTAAATCTTCTATATATATTCTCCTGGTTAATTTATTATCGGCGTGTAGCTATCCCAGCAATAACGAAATGCTATCTTTCTCACGTTCGACAACCCTGTAGGGATATTAAAATAACGCCAAATCTCTGTTTACTCACCCTCTAATCTCGGCCAGCGTGTCGCCTTCGTGTTCCGTTCTGATGTGCTGTTCATGCAACTCAACCAGCAAACGCTTTAATTCCTCTTCTTTAAGATGTGAGTACCGCAGCTTCAGCTCAGCAAACCTAGGCACACGCACTTCATAGTTATTCTACCATATATAGACAAACTTAAACTTGAAATTTTTCAGCGTAACGAACGCAATGAACAAACTTCAAGGCTTCCGATAAACGTTGTGCCGCTACCTAATCACAGAAACCTGAATGCTCACGTTAAAAAAAAAGAAAAAGAGAGAGAAATAGGAAACACGGACGCACAAGCGTTCCCTCTTTTCTACTACATTTAAACATAACTTGTGTGACACCAATCTTCACCGATCAGCTCTAAATCTCAATAAATTTAGCTGCCTAATTTTCTAGGGGGAAAACGTTTGAAGGTGTTGTCTAGTTTGTTTGAGAGTTTGGACTTATTATTAGACTGTGGAATTCCAGCACTTATTTTTTTGGCGCTGCGTTGAATTAACATGCAGGCTAAAATCCAATTGGCAAAAATTTCACAACGCATACTGTTTTACTTTCATCATCAAAGTTATATGCAATTTTTTCAGCCTGAGTACTCAGAAAGAACAAAAAAGCCGTCCATGCAGGTTATGGGAACTTCTAACTTTCGGCCAGGAGGTGCATGGGTGATGATTGTATGAGCGATGGTCTCCCAGGTCCCATCAGCTCCCACATCCACCCACAGCTCTGGGGGAGGCGTAGCCGGCAGCACCCGCGTGGGAGTGATGGGAGAAGTGGTCGAGAGTGAACGCGTGTACACACCTGCTCGGGAAAATGTAAAACACTATGAACAGCATGGAACTGGAATGAGTTCTGAAACTAAAAACTGTATCACACATGCGTGGAACCTTCTAAACTCCTGCATATGGCTGTGAAATGTCCCATATATGAAAAATAAAAACTGAACGTAAGACTTGGTAGCTGATTCATCACTGAATGTTCAAATGCCGTTAACTATCGGTTAACAAATGGAATTTCCAAGAGTGCAAGAGGAACCCAAAAATATCAACTCTTAAGTTGGTTTCTAATATGTTTGCGTTACGTCCGCTGGACACGCGAACACAAATTGAGGTTGATACAAATGCTTATATCAGATTTGTACAAATGGTATAGCCTTACTGAGTTCCACGTATTTATCACTGAGGGCGCTGAGGTCCAGAGGCTTCGCCATATGAACGACGAGAAAAGCATCATCCACCACCGAGGCAAGGGTGGCCACTCCATCAGGGGTTCCCACGCACCCGACGAAGTGAACCAGTCTCATCCTTAAACATCAGTAAATTTTAGGCGTTTTTATTGATCACATGACGTTTTAATATTATTTATTATCGAGGTACGAGAACATTAGAGCAGATCCAAGTTTAAAAAAATTGCAACCATTCATATGAATTTATTGAATTTAACTAGTAGAAAAGATGGGTTATGGACCTGCACAAGTCATTGTGAAAATGGTCTCCTCTGTTTCCAAACTATTCTGAAACTAAACTGCTAAGTATAATACTGCTGACGCGTTTCATCACTTGGTGTCTGCTATTTCCACTGGATTAGCTAGTCTGCTTCTGAGAAAATTTCTTGCAGTTAATGACGTTTTTTTACTAGCGATGCAGTTCAGATGAAATTTCAGAAAATAATACTCATTGTTGATTAATCAAGAAGGGAGAATTACCGGCCGAACAAATTAAGTTATCGTAGACTGATGAAAAATGCACGTTTTCGACAGATATGAAAGCTGCCATGAAATCTGTTTATTTCGATTCACATCAATCGATATAGATAGACCTTGCGGAGTAAATTCTTTTTACATGACCTGGAGGCTCAGAGCTCACTTTTCAGAATGTTCCACAATTCATTCACATTCGTCATATCTACCTGATCATGGTAAGCTCTGTACGATGGATTTTGTTAATGTTATTATTCATCAAACATAGTAAGTTTGAATAAATTTTTCACAGTGTAGTAAAAACAAAGTCTCACCGGCGCTCAGTTGTTCCTCGGTAGACCGTACAGATTTATATTTTTGCGTTGCATTATTTTACGTAATATTATCCAAGAGACCAACCTTGACTTCTGGTTGAACCTTTAGAACTTTAGCTTATTAAGTGTTGACCTAGTGTGAGAGTGTTCATACCTTGTGCCAAGCATTGGCAGGAGGAGGTCGTCGTTGCTCTTGTATTTATCACCGTCGGGGTTCTGCAGCACAAGATGGACGGGCCCAACGCGACGCTCCACAAGTTCTGCCCACCGCGCCTTGCTTGGGTCGTCAGGTTTGATCTCCACTTCCAGGACTCTAGGTTGTGCATGTGGCAACATGGCTGCAACAGCCGATACTTCGCGTCCTGCGGGCATGAACATATTTTGAAATTTTAATTTTGTAAGCTGAACAAAAAGAAGATTCAGAGCATTTACTCCTAACTGAAAATGAAGTTTCGCCAACAGATCACGGTTTGTGTGAAAAAAATCCAATTGTCACCATATTTTTCTTATGATTTCAATGTGTAGCTGAAGACGGTAGGTAAAAATGCGAGCAATGATTGTTGCAGTTATCAGTTTAAATATCTTCAAATGGAATTACAAAACTTGATTATTCCAATAACGACTTGATTACATACAAAGACTATACCAACCTGTTCCGACATGCCACGTCTTGTTTTCTCTGAGTTTGGTCAGAGCGGCAAGCTTGGCCACCTGCTCAACGTCTGGGCAGATACGGAGACACTCCTGCCAGTCGGCGGCAGAGACCACGCCGGCGTCACGCAGCGCCTTCTTCAGCTCTGGCCAGCGTCTGTTCAAGAGGCGAGGCTTGCAGCGGCTGAGGCCCTGCACCACGTACTGCAGTACTTCACGCAGGCTGGGAAAAAGCGTTCATGTAAAGGCTTTTAATGGTGAGTATCAAGAATTTACTGTCCATGACTGCCGCGCGAATATGACGGGGATTTTTGTTGAAATCGTTTACTCAAAGCGACTTGTACAAGTATTCCTCACCTGCTCATTTCCTCAGGCTCGGCCTCCAGGATACTCTTTAGGCTGTCGCCCTTTAAGATGCGCTGCACAATAAATTTAGCAGCAAACATTTCTTGGATAGTTTTGTGATGGAAAGTGTAGGTGATTTTTCCGATCCCAGAAAGAGGTCTGTTTATTTTCAGCACCACCGAGAGGACAATTTCAGAGCTACACTCCACCTTGTTATTCAGTATCGGGATGCAATTTTCTTTAACCTGAAGCAGTTCTTCTTCTGAGAAAGTTACAGTGTTTTCACGAATAAATTCCAACGCTGCTTTTCCAATGACAACAAACAGATCGTTCAAAATGACTTCGCATTCAAGATTAGTCACATCGGCAAGCTTTATGGTGACAAGCTTCTGATACAAGCGTAGAATATCAATCGCCACGTCCCCGGGCTTTTCCCACGACGAGATTGTCTCAGGCATGTGCTTATGTATGTCGCAGAAAAGAATCAAGTTGATGGGTTCGGTGAACAGAATTCTGACATCTTCGTTCAGCTCTGCGAAGTTTTCTGCCATCTCACCTTCTTTTATGCCTAAACTCTTCTCATACCTTTTCAAAAATTCCAGCTGCTCAACCAGCTCTGTGATCGGCTTGATCTCGAATTCGGTAGAAATGACATCGTTCGTAGCAAGAAGCATTTTCAGTTTCTCCTTCGCACTGTGAGGACGAGTCGTGATCAGTACCCGACAGTTGCTGCTTGACGTCTCCTTTATGATCTCTCTCACTACGTTGGTTGAAACTTTGTTTATTTCGTCGTACCCATCGATGACAAATAGGGCATCTAGACGTAAAAGGGCATCAAGGACATTTCGTTTACCCTCTAATTCCCTACACATATCCTTAAAGTGCTGCTCGATGACGTCAGCCAGTGTTTCAGTGGTACGATCCCTGCACTCGAACAGAATGAGCTGGTCAAATTGTCGCAAGTAATTAGCATTTCCTTCCTGTAGCTCGAAAAACTGAAGAACGATGTTTTTTAGAAGAGTAGTCTTGCCGGCACCAGCAACACCGGATACTATAATTGCCTTCTCAGGCACCTTGAAAATTTCGGGGTACGAAAGAACTTGACCGTTAGGGCCTTCTCTCACCATCATGTCGAGAGCATGAAATACTTCCCGACGCTGCACAATGCTGTTGTCTAGCGGTAGGGTCTCTTTGGATAGTTTGATCGTCCAGAGGCACTTCACGGCCGATTTTCCTGACATAGTCAATCTTGTACACCAGTAATAAATGCTCTTTTCGTCCGGAGTCTGCAGGCTTTTGAAGTCATCACGTAAATTTTTTTCTTGATCATCAACTTCAGACTGTGGCAGTGAATATACCGTTCAGGCTTCTTTAATCAGCTCTAAGAGCACAGTCTCCAAATAGCTGAATTTTTGAGGGGTCGATGTTTCTTCGAACTCGTGCATGATTTTGTTTCGCAATTCCTTGACCTCGCGCAACTTGTCGAGAAGTTTATCAAAGTTCCTCGGAAGGCCATTCTTATCTAAGCGAGGCAGATTTTCAAGTGGACACTCTGTATCTCCATGTGGAAGCTCCTCGTCATGCCTCTCATCTTCTGAATCGGGAAGTTCTACTCTCCGCCAGCACTCATCATGTATCCTAGAAAGTTTCTCCAGCAGGCAGAACAACCCAGTGATGTCTAAATTATCAGGGTGGCTCAAATCTTCCGAGATTATCCAGCCATGACGTTTCCATTCCGTTTTACTGAATTCCTTGCCCTTTAGGCGTTCCATGTATTTTTTGTAGCTCTCGTCGCTCTTTTTGTCGACACATTCTTTGCTTACAACGAATCGGATGACTTTGGGGGCCACGTACAACACACCAGCAATATTGCGGTAAATCGCGTAGATTTCATCAGATATATGTTCTCCGGCAGGCCTCAATCTGGCCTGCACTGACTGGCCGTCCATTACGCAGGATCTGTTGATTTGAAAGAATAGTAATAAATAATAAAAAAGAAGAAAGCGAAGTACTCATTATTATTTGAGAAGAAACTTTGACGCCTAAGGCTGAAATTTGATGATTATTGCCTTTTACGTTTCTTTGAGGTTTTGTTCGTTTCAAAAATTTACAGATCGAAGGTTATTTTAAATGTTATCATTGGGAAAATAATGTAGTTATCATTGGGAAAAATAAAATAATGGTATTAAATGTATAAAAACTCATATTAATTGAGAAATTACTTACGATAAATAACATAAAAATGAGATAGGAACGAATTGGAGAGAAAGATAACCTCATGAGCGATATGAGTGATTGACAACATAAGAGGAGATTTGATCTCCATCAGTTATGGTTACTTTTCCATCAAAGCTGAATGGTATGCTCCAGCTCAGTTCTTTGCAACAATTGTTTTATCTGAGTAATTTAATAAAAAAACTCGTTTTATGGTCCGATTACTGACTATAGACTTGAATTGTATTGCTCTTGGATTATATCGTTATATTGTCCGATTGCTCTTGGATGAATGAATTTTAATTGATGACTGAGAGACCAGACTTAAGCAAATGATAAAGATGTCTCGCATTCAACAAACGATAAATGCGATGGTAGATATGTCCTTTGTAGGTGTTGACAAATTGGTTTTCTTGTCTATGATGAGGAACCATATTTCTGGCTAATGATGAGTAGATATAATGCTTGGTGCAGCTTATACTGCGTTGCTTATGCTCTCTCTCGCTCTCGATGTAATTAAATGCATCATACGTAGTATCGCGAAGAATTTCTGAAAAGTTTTTCCGTCAAACAATTTGACTTAGGACCGAGTTTATCTAACTTTATTACCGAACTATCCCGTATAAATTCACGGTATTTGGCCGGCACCTTTAATAGAGACGGTCGGATACTTCGATTAACCCAAATATATTTCGATTCCACTATCCGATTCCTTATATCATCCACTAGGCTTCATGGCTCTTCAGCTCACATGATATGGTGGCTGAGTAATGGTGGTGGCTCTTAAATGACACATTTCTCCTGTTTGCTGTTGATAACTCACCATTAAATTGAGTTACCCACGAAAATGTATGTTTTAATTTCATATCAACTATTTTACTAATAAACGTTTACTTCTTGATGAATGAAGCCCAACGTGCCCTGTATCGCAGTGCATCGCAGTGCAAGACGTGTCTCAAGGCCAGTCTGCATCTGAAGTCCTTATGATAAGCGTGTCAGATAATGTCCAAATACAGCAAAGACTCCAAGCTAGTGTTAGAGCCCCGTCTAGCTCTTACCCGCTTGAAATTGTAAATAGGTAGGTTTTGCAGCTTAGGATTTTCGTTGTATTCTTGACTGTACTAATCACTGATTTATCTGTGTTCTAGAATTTTTGAACTGACGATGGAGCTGGACTCCGAAACGTTTTCTTTAAAGATACTATGTGAATTTTTGAGGTGTTTTCTTTGCTATTAAGTTTTTAGATAATTTGCGATTCAAGCAAACGAGTGATATTATTACTTATTTGCTCGCCAAGCCACTGATCGCAGCTATGCTAGTTTGCACTGAGTTAAGCGATGTGGATATTTGATTTGTAAGCGGCCAGGCGTGGCTGCGGCTTCTTAAGTTTCCGCCTACCAGAGCAGAGACAAGTTAATGAAAAAAACGTTGCATGAACAGCAAAAACAACCACGACTTAACGATTATAAACAGCTGAACATGTATACAAGGTTAGTTTGCGTCCAGAATACCGTAATATAGTTGAATAAATTGTATACGTGTCGGAGCATATGTTATTGCGATGGTTGATGGATGATGATGATGAATAAACGACAGCATCAGCATGCAGGAAGCTTGGTAGCAACCGAGAACAGATAAACAATGTGCCTCAAATGTTTTAAATGATTTAAATTCTTGGTCCTATTCTTGATTTAACTCCTGAGGTATGGCAGTTGGTTCTATTAGGGTCTGAAATCAAATAGAAAAGAACCCATTTTTTAACAGCGAGACGAGTTTTTTCACACAACTTTCTGGAGAGAGTCTGTTAGTGAGTTTTGGTGCATCTATCAGTGAATTAATTAGTTAGTTTAGTGGTCAAATTATTACTGGACCTTCAGCTTTTTTGCAATTTCGCACCTGGAGTCACGATGAACATCACCAAAGTGGTGGAAGGTCTCCATTAACGAAAGTTTCTCAAATCAAATATCGCTCATAACCCACATGGGGCGGAAGGTATTAAGTGGCCAGGCTGCCGAAGACTGCAAGAAAATATAAGTCAGTACTCAGTGCAGTGTGTGACAGAGAGCGCATTTTCTCGTCGACGAAAACGTGAAGTCACGGACGGACAGACAGACAGACGGACGGACGGACGGACAGACGTACATGGCGAGCACAATAGTGCATTTTTTTCCTAAATGAGCAAATACGCTAAAAGGCAGCGTTAGCATCTCAAAGAGGAATTGACAAGGAGGGACAGATGAAAACAACAGATAGGAAGACATTCGCATATGATGTCGCTTACTCGAAAAGTTTGCCCCCCGCATGAGAGATATGGAAATGTAAGGAATCCTGTATACACAACAAGTGAACTCCACAATTTAACTGTCTGCATTACAACTTGACCCTCCTGTGGTCTTCGTTTCCGGTATACGTCCTATGCCCTTTGGACATAGGGTTGAAAATGCAGGTCATATTAACCGAAGACTACAGGAGGGTTAACCCAACAACTGAGACCTGCAGTCACGCACCACGAGCCCTGTGGAGAGGTGCTCAGGAACTATGCCCCTAGGAACGCGATATCCCATAGGAATTCTGACGAGTACAGACACGCGTCAGAAAACCCTCCCTGAGGGGTAATTAGTGGATAAATTGATTTCGACCGTGAATTGAACGAGAGGATTTTTTCTGTTTTCGGAGTCGGGAATTACTGAATAAAGTTCGTGTCTGAGATTTTGGATCAATTGGGGGATTGACGGCTGAATAGCTGCAGCGTCGTCAGCCTTTTAAGATGCACTGAGCTTCCAAGGGCTAGAGAAGTCATGGTTGAATCAATACAAAATTGACAAACGCGCATCTCAGCCTAGCGAATGTATTGTTCCGTCTGTGGCGTCACACGTACATCAAAATGTAAATATTGCTCGTGAACTTTTTATTAAATAAAATGGCTCCTTTGAACTTACTTTATAAAAAATTCACAACTTAGAATCCGCTTTATAAGTGTTCACAATGTCAACCTTATTTGCTTAACACATTGTCGGTGTTAAAATGCAATTATTTTGTGCGGTTAATGAAATAAACAGAAAAGAAAAAGACCAACCGAGTGGACTGACTTCTCAAGGTTGTTAATATCGGACATTAGGCTGAACATCATAAAAAGTGCGTGCCCCTCTAAAATATCATGTTTTTGTCGAGCTATTACTCATGCAACACTCTGATGCTGGTTTCCGCTCAGTTTATAATTGATATAAAAAGTGCTTAATTGATATCAATGAAAAAGCTAATCCCATCATATTGATTAGAAAATTTAAAATGAAGTCATGGTTGAACTAATGCATTCATCCTTGCGAATGTATGGTTCCGCCTGTGACGTCACACGCACCTTAAAATGTGAATATTGCTCGTGAAATCTATTTAAAAATGGCATCTTTGAACTATTTTTATAAAGAATTTACTACTTCGAATCCTCTGGAAAAGTGTTTGCAGTATCAACTAATATTGGTTAACATATTACTGGTCTCAAAATGCAATTTTTCGTGCGGTAAGTGAAATAAATGGAAAATAAACTATCTACCGAGTGGAATGCCTTGTAATGGTCGTAGATGGCGTTCATGAGGCTGAACGTCATAAAAGTGAAGAGCCCCTCTAAAATATTACGTTTTTGTCAAGCTATTATTCATTCATCTCTGTGGTTTTTGCCCTTTTATTTTTTCACTCTGATGCTGGTTTACTGTAAAGTTTAGAATCGATATAAAATGGCCCCAGTTAAAAAACTAATCATATTTTATCGATTTAAAATTAAGAGTAGATGCATCAAATGGTAAAAACCACGAATAATATCAATCGAATAATATAATATCAATCCACTAACTCGACGAAAACGTAATTTTTTGGGGACGGTTTCCCCTATTTCAGATTTTCAAACGGATGATCAGAGGGGCAGCAACAACTAGCGAAGCACAAAGTTGATCGGTCAGCCCCAGAGATTTTATTTTCCATTTATTTATTTTCCATAATACAGAAGTAGTTTATTTCGCTGTTATGGTTAAGAACAAGAATTGTCGGTATTTATTTATGGTATGATATTCATGAGATTCACAAATCATACAACTGCCGTTGTGGGCATGGAATTGCTGATAAAACGGAGCGGCCGTTTAAAAGGGCTTTCGCTTTCCAAGTCTGAATAAATACAATCTTTAAATCAGGCAATATTTGATAAAAGTGCCGGCCCATATTATTTCATATTTCATATTATTTCATAACTGGCTGCAAGTAATGAAATAGATTCGTAAATGATTAAAAATAAAACATATTTATAAGAGCGCATCCACAATTGTTATCGGCTCTGGTAATTAGATTAATTAGCTGCAGTTGCTCATGATTATGATCACTATCGAGAAGAAATGAATTCCTTTACCATCAATTCTCATGTCAAGATGATAATATTATAATAATAATATAGGAAGTTATTATAGAGCAGCTTATACGCGATCGTACCTTCTTCACAGTAACGGTTGAACGTCGGTAATATTGGTTTAGCATCTCATATATAAAATGGCTGGATATAATGTGGAACAGCTCAGTATGTGACCTTCATATGACGTTATAAGAGTGAAATTGATGCATATCATTGAGGCATATCCTCATACGTCTAGGTTCTATGATGGATCGCTCTGATGTACCCAGGCGTCTAGAGGTCAATGCGTCCGCTTAGATGCTCAAAGCTCTCTGTACTTTAGTTCTCAGCCTCCACGTGTCATTGCACGGACTTTGCTATGTACTTGAAACTTATCCTCATGGATATAGTATTTGAACATGCGGAATATAATAATCAGATGGTAGCATATAACATCGCTATGAAAACTGCATTGATGCATACAGAATGCTTATTTCATGAGAAAAAAATCATTTTAGTAACAGTAGTTATGACCAATGAATCGTTTTACATCAGAATTATTCGATAATAGTCAGGGAACAATCGTCCCAAATATTATTATTATAATATTTTAATATTAATAATAACATAATAATATTATTATTTAGTTAAAATTGATCGCAGCATCAAGTTTTTATTTTTAAGAGGGGTTGCAGTATCAAGTTTAATAATGAATTGGATTTTAACTGCATATGCGCCTATCAGCTTTTTAGAGTTGACTCAAGTAGGTTCAACGTTATTGCGCCAGCCTGAGGGTATTTAGTTTTTAGCATGACCTCTCATGAAGTCATCGTGGCCCATAGAATTAGTTACATGTCGCTCATAAATCGATTTGCATACATTAGAAGAGTTATTAGTAGCGTGATTAGCGCTCCCTGAAAATTCAGCAAAGAAAGGCAAACGTTGATTCGACATTTGAATTTTGAAAGAAAGCACGCGCTGTGTGGTTGCACAGATTAAGTGGCAATGNAACAAACTTCATATACAAAAAACAATAAATAAAGAAATGAACTGTATGTTTCCTTAGCTCATGTCTTTTAAACCGTGATCGAGTCTTGGGTTCAGATTCAAGATTTGAAGCTTTTGTTGTGATAAATACATAAATGAACAAATTACGGACACGTATTTATCTAACTAAAAAAATGGGATACAACGCAAAACATAACACAAATGAAGAATACAATAATATAAAAAATATTAATCATTTCAATCACCCATAATTATCACAAACTAAACGGGTCAAATACTAGCACGTATCTCCGTGGTGGACGAATAAACTATGAAGGATAACAAGGCTCACTGATTTGAAATTTCAATGTTATATTTTGCCATCACTAGGGTACTGAACTGAAATGTATTTTTTACGAATATATACTATTTTGCCTGTGTGCATTGGAAGAGAGGCAACACAAACTAATATTGGACAACCGCTGAGCAAGCCATTGGCAAAACTGAACTGTGTTAGCAGAGGATCCTGTGTAAGAAACACAACGGCTGGCCGGAGAGCACAAAATTTCTGAGTGATATTGAATTATTTGCTCTATTTTTTCCGATACTTGTGAGACTTGTGAATTATATTAGAATAGAAAATGTAAGATGTTTCTTGTCTGCCCATTCATACGAATTTGCACGTCTGTTTGCATTCCATGGACAACGGAAGGCAGGAGGAGAATAAAGAGATCGTTTCCCCAGAATGATGTGTAAAAAAGGTAAATGCATCGGTTTTCCCATAATTTAAAAGCCCCATATCACAGGCGCGCCTCAAATCCTTAGAGATAACGAGTATAAAATGCAATTTTGATAACTGCGGTCACACGCGTCATACGAACTATTTTATCTCCGTGCATTAGAAGTGATGCGACACGAACTAAAATTGGAACACCGCTGAGACAGCCAGTGGCACAACTGAAATGTGTTAGCAGAGGATCCTGTGTATGAAACACAATTGCTGGCCACAAAACACACAATTCCTGAGCGATAGTGAAGAATTTGCTTTATTAGTTCCCGATTTCAAACATAACATGTTTTCTTGTCTTCACATTCATATAAATTTGCACGTTTGAGTCAGCTTTATTATTTTGCATTTGCTCAATAGAAAGAAGGAGGACAATAAAGGGAACGATTCCCCAGAATTATGTGTAAAAAATGCAAATGCTTCAGTTTTTCTATAGTTCACAGGCCTCGTATCACGCGCACCTCAAATCGTTACAGATAACGAGTATGGAATGCAAATTAGATAGCTGTGGCCAAACGTGACCTCTGGCAGTGAGTCTAATCATCAGTTATCGTACCACAGCGTTGCTTGATTTGTATGAAAGCTGATAAACTTTTTTGCTCAAAACTTAATAGCAAAGAAAACACCACGAAAATTCATAGTATCTTTAAAGAAAACGTTTCGGAGTCCAGCTCCATCGTCAGTTC
>NW_025934619.1:0-111174 GCF_000764305.2 Hyalella azteca | reverse complement strand
TAACTTGATGTAGGCGTTGATGGTTGAAGTAATTCAAAAACTATTCAATATTCAAAACTTACCGTCACACTGTAAATATGTAATGGCATCTATAGGTTTGCAGCCAGAATATAGATGCTATTATCTACATATACTGTATGTAGATGCTATCTACAACTATATATAGGTGCTAGAAATCTATCATCGGAAAGCACCGAAAATAAATTTGTTTTTTGGTCTCAGAGGCAATTTTACTTGAAATAAATTTGAAATAAACAAGAACTTTTATTTTTTCGTTGTGATGATTTTTATTTAGCAATAATCAAGACCATTTCCCAGAATGTGGGACAAAATATATGCAGCAGGTTTTACAATGAGTAATAAGACACACGAAATTAAGAAACTTAATCAGTGAGTACGAGCGAATTAAAAGCTTTTTGATTATTTTATGTAATTTTTCTCCGATGTTTTAGCATGCGTACAAAATCAATATTTTTATAATGAGAAAACTATCTGAATGATATTTATATTTTGAAGTAAAATGAAAAGAAAATGCATATCCCGTTGCTTAATAAATTAAAAAGACGAAAAAGATCCCAAGTATACCCCGAAGTAGACGTAGATAATGAGTCAAGGCATGCAGCTAGAAGAAGAATACGACATGTCCGAAATATTCCCTCAAAACTTGGTAATTACCAGCTTCAGCAGCTCGCAAATTTTGCATACAAATGTTGTCTCGACGAAAAAAAACTTTCCTTACGGATAAAAACTTCAAACTGCGCTAAGTTTTTTGACTTCTAGCTCGAATACTTCCGAATATGATGACAGATTTTTGTGGTGAACGTCAAGAAAAGCTTGCCGCTGCTTCTCGTAAGGAAGGAAAATTGCTAAGAACTTATGCGTAATCGTAAAAGTTGTCAATTCTCTGAAACGGGTCCTGCTGCAGGCACCTAATTGCTCGAGTTTAAATAATAAATCTTAATTTAAGTGATGAAATGTTTAGAAAAATCTCAAATGGTAACCCTGGATTCGGAGATGGAAAGCTTCTGGGGTTGCTATCTCAATGTAATGAATCCGTTTTCTTAATAATCTTGAATTCGGCGAATCAATTTCCTATGCTGAGAGTAAAGTTGACGAAGTGATTTTGAACGTCAATCTCACTTAGTTGTGAGTAAATGTACGCATTTCAAAATGTTCGTCTCAACTCATTAATCTCGTTATTATATTATCGGTTGAGCATATATAGAGGAAATTCTCAAATTGGTATTTTCATTTATCATTAAATGTTAAAAATACAATATTCAAGCCATCATCACTTGTTGCATACAGAGACAATCAGGAAACTACGGTGGATAAAATTATGTGCTTTTAATTTTAATTATTTCATTATTAACTAAAATGAAGTCATAAGCCAGCATATTCTTCCTAATAGAACATAAAATGATTCATGAATAAAATGCTAAAATTTGAAAAGGAGCCTGAGACAACATTTTACAATGTCTACGTAACTTCTGCTCATCGAAACTCGATATTGCTTTGTTTTTTCCAGCAATTCCACTTGCGAATATTCATTATGGTGCTAGTCCGCTATGGTGGAGGCCAACAAAACTTTCAAATAATAATTGCGATCAATTATAGAGCTGATGTCTTCGAGTAGAGGAGTGACTGTAGTGGTCGCCACTATTGGCCGCGTGTACAAGCACAACCAGTTAGCTGAGACGACTGGGAACGACGTGATAATGAAAGCAATGTTTGCAACACATAATCATCGTCGTTAAAATATAGTAGTATTAAAATGTAATTAAAGGAATTCTACTACTATATTTTAGTGAATGTAATTAAAGGAACGTTAATATAAAATTTTTTTCATAGGAATGTAATTATAGCCACTTTAATATAGTGGTTTATCATTGGAATGTAATTATAGCCACGTTAATATGGTAGTTTATCATAGGAATGTAATTATAGCCACGTTAATATGGTAGTTTTATCATAATAATGTAATTATGGCCACGTTAATATGGTACTTTTATCATAGTAATGTAATTATAGCCATGTTAATACAGTAGTAAAATAATGGTTTTGTAATGATAGTCGCATGATTATATTAATGTAATTTCAGTGGTATCCATTTACTAGTGCATTTACGCAAATGTAATTACAGCCGTGTTATTATAGCTGTTTAGGCTTGGAAACTCGGAATACATATTGAGCCTTGGAGCTCGGGACATAATTCAGCCTTCAGCTGAGGCAGGATGAAGCAAGGGGAGTATCTGATGAGGAGATATAGAATTATATTTCTCTAATAAGGTACATCAATCAAATACATTCTCGATAAGTTCATTCAATTACGGCAGTTAGACTGTTAAGTACATAATAGCTGATTATTCAATGGCATATTATCATTCCATTTACCTTTTTACATGCTCCCTTGCTAAGGGAATATCGATCCTCAAATATATAGCGAACTTATAGCTGCATCCTTTACTGCCTTTTATCAAACACTTCCACTGCTCACTTGATACAAGTTCTCAAGTTTCTAGGCAAGTATTAAGTTTCAAATTCATTCATATCACTTCAATTCCTCGCTTTTCATTTCTCTTCCTCACCCTCATTACCCTTACGTCACTGCTATCAGATAATTGTCTGTTGTTGTCATTGCTCATTAACTTGTGACTCCAGGAAAGGTCGAGTCAAGCAATCACTGCATCAGCGGCCAAAGAAAAGCTTCATGGAGCCCCGCTGCTACAGATTGTGTCTTGTGAAAGGCGATCTTTGTACAGTTGCGCCGCTGGTGCTTCTTTGTACTTGTCGGGGCGAGCGTCTCTCTAATGAGCAAAGACGTCAGTGAAAGATCGACAAACGCAACAAGCTGACTGACCGTTCCCTTGTTAACTGCAATTCCATAAAATGGATAGAGAATTGCAACCTTAATTTTTTGTATGATGTCTTGTTTTGCTTCGAATGTACATGAGAACAGTTCTGTACGAACACGAGGCATGAACTTCTGAAACTTCAGAGCACTGCTAATAATCTGCATGTTGTTTAAAGATCCTAGATAGAGTGGTAGAATTAAAGCATGAGCGACATCAATAAACACCTAATATATAAAAGCAAAAACACTATTAATGCAGTGCTTCGTGCATCCATTTCCAACTTCAATTAAGCACCCAGATTAATAGTTTTTATTCAGGCCAGTCGAACTTAAGTCATTCCTCGAATATAATTCCTCTTTAGTTATCCTTTATGATTTACCGCATTACTTCCAATCCTCATGATATTTAGAAGCTTAGGTTCAGAACGCCAACGCAGTCGTGTGACGGTTTAAAGCCTCGTTGAAACTTTTCCCCTCGTGCATAAGATCCAAATTATTCAGCGAGAACTGCCAACGATGTTTGTCTGCGGAATTACAGTCGGTGTTTTAGCAGTTGTGATGATTTTTATGGTTTATACTTTGCGATCTAAGTGGATATTTATATTAGTATAGACTGGTTGTAAACTGCATAATTTTTCTTTGTGACAGGCGTAAATTTCGCACTAATTTATATGCTACATAAAACATAAAATAATTTTATTTCAAAATTTATTATAGATCTTCATTTACTGCCGGAATAATTTCAAATTCCATGGATAGTTAGGAAAATAATATCAGTCCGATGAATCTCTGAGGCGAGTTTGTTAAACTGCATCGACCGCAGCGGCGACACGAGCCACGCATGTTCGTTAGACATCCATTGTTTTAAGACTTAATGTAATTAAAGTGATTCGGCATAGATTGCTGTTAATAAATAAGACGCTTTAATTACTAATTTTTCTCTGATACAGTTTTAACCGAAATTTCCTGAAACTGCCGCGAATATAATTAAATCTTGAACTCGCGCAAGTTCTTTGTTCGAGTTGAATTTGGCCTGCTTAAAGTTAAAAAAAAAGATAAATGCGGCGGCGACGACAAGCTTTTTTGGGCTTCGTGATTGGCGTGTCGCCGATCCTTGGCCAATCACGAGTCGTGTCACAAAAAGTTATCGTCTTTCCAGGATAAGTTAAATCTAACGAAACATTTGGGGACCTATCAATGCCCTCCACCCCAAAGAGATGCCTCCAGAAATGCAAAAAATCCTCCAAAGTCTTTCCTTAAAAGATATCAAAGAAAATTTTTTCCACCGTTTTTCCATTTTTATTCGTTATGTGTTGATTATATCTGTATTATCATGCCTACCGAAGTGTTGCGGTAGCTTTCTTAAAATTACGTTTTTGTGCATTTAAATGTGAATAATTGCAAATCGTTTTTACAGATGTTGCAGCAACGCACTACATATTGAAGTTTAAAATTCCAAATTCACTCATTATAGGGTTCTGCGAAAACGGTGATATACAATTTTTAGCACTAAGTAAAAATTTAGTTTTCCATAGTCCCAGATGAATCCAGTCTTTACGTTATTGCACTCACTTGACAGAGGAACAATAAATATAAAAATATAACTCAGTACTCGATCACAGCAGTGAGTGGCAGAGAGCGCATTTTTTCGGCGACGAAAACTTGAAGTCACGGACAGACTGACGGACAGACAGACGGACAGACGGACGGACGGACATGGCGAGCACAATGGTGCATTTTTTCTATAAATGAGAAAATGCGCTAAAAATAAAGAAAACGTAAAGGAAACCCTCCATATCTTCATCCTGGTCGTATTATAAATTTTCTCTGTGTTTTCTTACCTTCAAATTTCTTGTTTATGTGCAATGTAAGCAGACAAATGTTAATTATAAATTCTATAGAGTGGTAGCAAGAAGCCCCTTTTGACACTCAGGCCAGCGCCACGAGTGGTTAACTTGAGGACATGGACGAGTCGAACCTTTAGGGATTTCAATAATCCGGATCAGGAAATTTGGCAAGAAACGCGACTTTTTCCCTCCTATTGAAGCATGAGCGTATTGTTTTTCATCCTACTTACACCATCACTACATTTCGGGCGGACTTCTTGACATTTTCTTCGATGCACTCATATCTATTAGCTTTTCGACGGAGAAAAAGTCGAAGGACCCTAAAACAGGCAGCGTTGTTTGAAAGTTACTTTCCCCTTGGTAATAAGATCTATTAATTCCAATGTTCTATTACTGAGTATTTTAAAATTATTAATATTACTAGACTCTTCTAGCTAATGTCTTCTAAAAATCTGATAGTCGTAAACACGAATATATAAAATAAATAGTAGTTTGAGAGTCAGTCCCCTGGCAATGCTGAGTTTGATAATGATGATCACATCGTTTAACGTACAGCAAGTTACATTTATGAGTTGTATGATCATAGCTGATTATATATTTCGGTCAGCCAGTTATATGAAAGTTACTCTTCAAATCCCTTCTGATGGTGCCTCTCTCGTCCAAACTCCATCAAAATACCTTACAAATTTCTTGAAATAACAGAGTCTACAATAGCCGGAGGAAACTCGACCAGCGAAACCTCCTCAGGCGCCGTGTACGGAGAAATTTGATCGTCCTAAAGACCTTTTAGCGAACGTCTTCTCTTGACAGGTTTGAGAATTTTGCTCACATAAAACAAAACTTGTGAACCAAAAATGGTTCTTCTGAAACCCTCACTGCCCTCACCACGCTGCTGGCCAATGAAGAAACATGGCTCCCAATTCCCCTTTGTTGGTAGAGCGGAGATGTCTCAGTGTAAACTAAATTGGACTCAGAGCGTCGTTTTATGTTTCATTTATGTTATATTAAAAATAAAATATTTTATACTTATGACGATGATTCCACCAAAGTTCATTATTATAAACTCTGTTTTGCAAAAGTTACATCGTTAAATTAATACCGGTATAATGATACGATAATGTATGAAAGCAACAGTAATTCCAGCTTGCATGGTTTTTCTTCACTGGTTCAATTCCATTCATTTCGATATTAGTATACATTAGTATATATAAATTAATGTATGTTAGGAATTAGTATGTGTACATTAATAGATAATTTCAAATCTAATTTCAATTTCACCAGAAGCATATGGATGCCAGTGCTTAAGGTTGTGCTTCAAATCTGGCACACAAAGCCCCGTCGAAGGCCAGCGGTAATTCAGACGCAGGTGAAGCATGCAGTTCTCATCAAGCTTCTCATTTGCCATGCATTAGCAACTTTATTGAATCAATTTAGCTTCATATCCGTTGCTTACTATCATATGAGTTCAATAGGAGTCCTCACACAAAGCTACACCTAGAACTATTGCTGCGAAAATATAATAGAAATCATAAGAGATCAAAAGATGACCACTCATTAGCCATAAGGATATAATTTTTCCGTTTAATATTAATTTTTACTCGTGAAATACAAGGAGATTTGCATTTTTATTCAAAACGTCACCTGATGATTGCGAGTTAAATATATTCGGGGTGTTTTGTTTCCAGATTCAAGTAAAAAGTCTTGTAATTACGAAATTATCAAGACACTTTGCATGGGTAAAATCTACCAATTAAAGGAACTCATTCATTGCAGATTGTGCTAAAATTTTAATAAAACAACCAATATTTTAGCACATACTTAATCATTAGTTAATGACGGCAGAGATCAAACAACGTATTTATGTTTCCATTTGCCCAAAGATGAGACTTTCTGTCATGACAATGGTTTGTAGGCGCCCGTTTCCTAGAACACCAAAAACCCCCACAAATGTTGGTTTGCTCGTGGCAATGTGGCCCTAAATCTTCTGTTGATCTTCAACTCAGCCTCTTTGATGAGCACTGATGACATCGCTGATTGTTACGGCGATGAGGTCATTCAACGCCCACTGACTTGCATGCTGTGAATGGACGAGAGTAAATTGTGCTGGCACAAATATTGCTCATGGTAACCTTATGCCAATATTTTTGTGTTATTCGCAGGTTATTTTCGGCTAATGTTTGTCCAGCTTGTTTGAACAATGTTGGGTAATTTGTACTGAAACATTTTGTGTAGTAAGAAAATTAGATTTATTTCCGTGTTATTCGTAGATTATTTATGACTATTATTATATTAATTCTACAGCTTGTTTGAACAAACTTGGTAATTTGTAACTTAACATCTTGTGTAACAAGAAAATTAGAGTGGACCGAATTTGTAGCTAGTTTCATTTCCAGTCTTGCTCGGCCCGGGCCGCGGAACAGGAAATGAACCGAGCAGGAAATCGGTCGCCTCGTCCGGCCTCTTTCTTGTAGGCGAGTAGTGGTGCCCAAATATTTTCCGTCTTGAGATTTTTTCGACACGTGCTGTGAGCAAATAAGTAAAACATTGCCATCTCAATTACTTTTCAATTACATCTCAAGAACTTTTTTAATTTTTATTCAACCACTTCTCCGTTGCATTTAATATATGTATGCATTCTAGCCTCCACATTTTTTTAAAATCCTCCAGTCATTATTTGAGACTCACCATCACACGAGAATATACATTTCTCGCACTTAAGAGAAAATAATCAATTGTACTAAATTTAATGACCACTTCATCTATTCATTCGTTATCTGTTGACGATACTTTGAATCTGTTGGCAATTAATTTAGCGTCACTCGACGTTAACAAACTTTGATGCCAATAGAAGAGGCTGTACGCAGTCTTCGGGGTGCCTCTCCGACCCTCGTTGCCTTTGTGAACCTTGGTAAAAATCAATGATCTTTAGAGGTGCGCTGCACATAAATCTGGAGCTGGAGGCCCCAAAATATTGCGACCGCTTGAATTTTTCCGATTTTTTTCCGTCGTGAATTGAAGACGCCTGCGAGACTCTCAAGAGTAGGGCATGTCGTTGCTTACCGTCAATATTTATGGCGATCTTAGACACATTCATGAGTCGATAAATTTCTTTAAGAATGCCACAATAAATTATGTATCGTTCATTCTTGCCATAGCAGGACAAAAATATCTTATTCGAAAATTCTTACAATATATAAGGTTTCCGACATAATGGGTTTAACAGATAATATAAGACAATAATAAATCATCCTTTCCAACTTCTTTAAAAGTAAGTTAGGAGACGAAAAGTTCAGCGATTATTCGATCTTGGGCGACGCCTAACTCTAAAGAGGAGACGAAACGTGGGAGTCTCAAAGTTCAGTCTTATCTCGGCTGCGCTGAGCCTAAAATTACAATTAAAGACACAAATGAATTATTCATCGTTTTAAATATAATAACATATGTATTTATTCAAAAGTGCGATTCAGCAATTTCATTCAAGTTCTCTAGAGTAAAGTTTCTTGCTTCTCTTCAGTAGCAGAGAAAAATTTATGTTTCTGCTACTGAAGAGGACTGCGACAGCTCACTCTCCCTGAAAAACACCACTGTTCGAGTAAAGTAATGAACAAAAAATTGTCAAATAATTTTCTTCATTTGATTTAAAATAAATTCTGAAACTACTTCCTCCTGGATATGTTAGCAAGATTTCTGGCCTGGACCCTGCAGCACAATGCTTAGCAAAAATACGACAGCAAGCGGACCAAAAACAAGCTCCAGCATTTGCAGGGATCGCTGTTTTGACGTGACCCTAGAGTCCGGAGCTGTCGTCCGCAAATGAGTTCCCGGCAGGCAAGAGCTGAGAAAAAAACATGCTTGCCCTCACATGCTTGCCATCACATGCTTGCCCTCACATGCTTGCCATCACATGCTTGCCATCACATGCTTGCCATCACATGCTTGCCATCACATGCTTGTCATCACATGCTTGCTATCACATGCTTGCCATCACATGCTTGCCATCACATGCTTGCCATCACATACTTGCCATCACATGCTTGCCATCACATGCTTGCCATCGCATGCTTGCCATCACATGCTTAGCATCACATGCTTTCCATCACATGCTTGCCATCACATGCTTGCCATCACATGCTTGCCATCACATGCTTGCCATCACTTGCTTGCCATCACATGCTTGTCATCACATGCTTGCCATTTAGTCATCATTCGCATAGTCATTCGGTGTTGAACAAAAGTTTGAATTCGGAAAAATTGGAATAATCAATAGAAGTAAATTATCCGAATAGAAAATTCATACCAAAAATTGTATTGGCTGAATAAAAAAAATTTAATTTTGCCATCTAAAACAGCTCAATCATCTCCACTCTCGTCAAAAAACTGCCTACTCAATCAACGTTGAAAGTTTGTGTATGGAATTTAAACTTGACAAATTTGTAATTTTAGCTGCTGGTTTCCATCACGAATCTATTTCGACGGTACGAAAACATTCCACTCCCATTCCAAGCGCACGAATAAGAAGCATCTCTCAAGAGCGACTTAGCTAAGTGCCTCTCTAGGAGAACCAATCCCATTCTTTCAGGTCATTGACATTGCAAGCGCCCAGTCATGGAAGGAGGGAGAGGAGTTTCCACCAAAATCTGAACGTCAGGAAGGCTCGGCAAGAAGAGATGGTCGAAAGGCTGATCCAAGAGTTGACTTGAATTCGATGCCTGAGAAATTCGCTGACGGTGACATTGGAATCACATCTGTGAGGTGATATGGTCTGTGTTGAGAGTCGCCGATTATCGGACTCGAGAGATCACCGCAGTCGGCAAATCAAAGCCCAGGTTTCTTAGAGAAAATCTTTAACATTGAGGTGACGAATACGCATAATATTACCTTTGCTACACCGATAGTTTATGTTACTAGTTGCTCAAGTTTAAAGGAGAACTTGGCAAAGTAAAATTATTCTGCTTTTAATCAAATATTTGCACAAATTCCGAACGAAAATCACTTTCATTTATTAAAAAACTACGCTGGTTTCATTTTTATTTGACAAACTAATTTCCTTTCACCTGTCATTATTATAATTGAATTTAAAAAATTCAACATAAATTGAAAACCATTTAATTAGTTGCGTGTTAGCCTTGAATTTGAATACTTCAGGGCAATTTTGAACGACTGATCTCCATTTTAAACGAAATTTTGCTCTGGAAAACTTTGAAGGAAAACTTTAGATTTCTGGGAATCTATCGGGCTTAGAAGTCAATAAGAGGATTTTACAGGCGAGAAGAGATCGATTATCATGCTGATGCGGTGGTAATAAAAAGCCTATAAAAGACTTTATGCCTCGACGATAAAAGTCCAGAGGCGCCTGGACTGGTCGATATATCGCAAGCGATGAGCGCGAGAGCCTGCGAACTGTCATGACCAAAGACGTGTCTGAGACATGTCTATGTCCGACCAATATTTTTAAAATGATCAGTCTTTCCTTGTTTTTAAGTTTTTTACTGGGATACTGACACTTATTATTACGGGGTTGCTTGAAGTGATTCGAGGAAATGGCCATCTAAGATTTGTTAGTTTAATAAAAATTTTATCAGGCTTTTCCATTTCAGGTTTACCTGCACACAAAACGTACGTTTTTCTATTATTATAATTACAATTATTATATAATTAATTTTGGTATTATTATTTTTATAATTAGTATTTTTTTTTTCTTTTTATACTTATTATTATTGCTAATATTTATTATTAGTCAGTATTTGCCTAAAAAGTTTCGAGACAATTATTAATAAAATGATGAATTTAACATTCATATTTCAATTATATACATTTCTCTTAATATATTTTTATACTATTATCTATTTTATTGACTGAATGAGATAAAAAGTTAAAGCAACCCACGAATATCCTTTACCAATTTCAAAACCTCTTCACAATTTTCCGTTCGCCCTATACAGTATCACTCAGTCCCTGAACGAAAATAATATGTCTTCTGTCACTGCTCACTTCAGAACCGCCCTTCGGACTTCAAAAATATGTAAAAATATTTATTTTTGCGTCGATCGTGACTGAGGCTGTCACTGGCCGCGTATAACTGATGTCGCTGTCAAGGCACGTCACTAGAAGTGACAACCAATCTTTGCGAGCTTCTCCAACACTAAAATAAATTGTCAGGATTTCCAAATAAAAGCGAAGCCACTGATTGCTCGGTAGGGGAATGAATATATTTTATATATTGCGATTTGTTGAAGATTTTAAGAACTTTGCTCTTTTCGATATCGTTTGGAAATTACGTGGAACAACCGGTTAGACAAACATTTCTGAAATAAATGGCAAACTCTGATAACAAATGTTGTTAAAACTCTTATTATTGAACTAAGAATTATGTGTTTCAAAACACCATTATGTTCATTCAATAATATCAGCGACCGAGTATTTGTTGTATCTGATTAAATAGGGGTTTTTAAGTTAAGTAGATTTGAGATTTTACGATTATTACACTTCTATTTTATCGGCAATCTCTTTAATTTCGGTTAGGTTGGGTCCGCAGTAGTCATTAGCGGCACGTTGTAAGTCTTCGAATGAAATAGGTTACGGCAGAAATAGTACAGAGAGGATTGCAATGAAACACTGTCCGTACTGACGAACTTTGAATAACAAAATAACTAAAAATAACTTAGAACAAACAAAATAAAATATACATATTATTTTCCCCATTTGTGTACTTCTAAAATTTATCGGCAAATAGTTAACTGTAAAAATGAACTCATTTTCTTAAATAATTTCGACAGTCAGTTTATCATTAAGAACGATTACATGACGCCTAACGTTGCAGCAACGCCAATGATCCCAACTTTGTTCCCTCACCACAGCTCCTAATGGGCGGCTATAACTCAGTTCACGAGAAATAGCTCCGTATTGAAGCCAACTTAATAAAGTTCGCAGGTTTGTTAGAAAACTAAAAACTGCTCGAGCGTTTTTGCCCGTCCTTCGTCCGAGCAAGACTGATTACTCGATCTAGTCGTTCAGCTGATAGTCTGTAAATCAGGGATTGTAATCGGGCTGCTGTTTTTCCAGTTTTAGTGGACTAAACCGCCTAGTCAAGTCGCTAAAAGCTACGTCAGTTAATGTCTGATAAAAGCAACTTCTTTTTCGTACCTAACACAAACTCGGCTAATGGATACCCGCCGATGAGAACGTATTGTTTTTTATGAAATCGAAAAAATTATCGAAAATTCAATAGGCGTCCCAGGAACTCACGCACTTTTCTCTGTGATTCCGGTCTGCGGTTAGTTAAAGATCAAACTGAATAAATAAAGATTACGTACTAAGTTTTATAGTATTATTCGCACTCTTCGAAAAATAATAATTGCCTAATTTATGTTTACTATTATCCGAGTATGAAAAATGTCTTTCTCTCCCAAATCTACAAAATAAAACTTTAAAATCAACCTTTCCGTTAACCATGAGATGTAACGTATGAATAAATATAAAACATTGTATTAAAATCATTTTAAATGAAATGGAATACGTTTAGATTTTATCTGTTTCCGCGGTATTTCGGCAGTCGTACGTACAAACTTCTCACAAAATTAACAGAAAAAATATAACTCAGTACTCACTGCAGTGAGTGACAGAGAGCGCATTTTCTCGTCGACGAAAACTTGAGGTCACGGACAGACGGACGGACAGACAGACAGACAGACGGATAGACGGACATGGCGAGCACAATAGCGCATTTATTCCATAAATGAGAAAATGCGCTAACAAGCGAGGCAACACACGAGAAAGTTGCTGGAGGCAGCTGGCGGCGAAGCTCCGAGCGCGGAAGAAAGACTATTTTTTAATGCATTTGCATTTCAAACGTTTCCTTTAGCTCGTAAAATTCCAAAACTACCGAGCAAATGTGCGCCAACTTCTGAATAAACCGTGATAAATTCAATTTTCGAAAAAACACTGAATATATTACATACGTCTCTGCGGTGAAATAAAAATTGACAACATTATTCTAGCTTTTTCACATTAAGTAGAGCACTTGACTTGTGCTACTTTTGCTGGTCTTAATATTGTTTAGGTCAATTGCGACAAAACCTGAGATCTTATGTGGTATTTTTTATGCGATATTGTCAACAATCAAGTCAGTTATATGGCATGATAAATAAACCCTCTAAATTCCGAGGGAAAAAATAAAAAATAAACGTAGCAACAAATTTTGAAATACCTGAAATTATATCTCATTGGTCATTGCCCTTTCAACAGTTAGGTTATTGCAGGTTCTATTGTCGACTCGTTACTGTAATTTGTGCAGAAATTTCCTTCATTTCAAAGACTCTTTTTTAGAACTGAGCTCAAAAATTGCGAAAATAAATGAGATTTGCAGGATCCTATGCCAGATATATTAATCTGAAGGGAATTTAACACCGGCTTCTGTAATTCCACAGTGCACAATGTTGCACCAATTGTTATAAATTACTTCGATCAATTTTCAGTGGTTAAAAAAGGCGAGGCCTTAATTTAATATGACAGTTAGAAATTACATCATAGCGCTGTGACCTCAGGGACCAGACATGATTTAATTCGCAATAAAGTTGGGCGCGGGGCTTAGGAAAAACATCCCTCGGCCAGCTTATGAGCGAAGGACGGCATGTTCACTCCGGCATCTATCAAGAGGAAAGATAACAGCAATTATGTGCGTGGAATTACCTTCTTGCTACAAAAATCCATTAAAAGATAAAATTTCCCGATGTAAACTTGCTACAGTTAAAATGTGTTGTTTGTCAAGCAATCATGTTTTGAAATTTATTTCATGCATGCAATTTCCATTTGGGAACCTTATTTAGCAGGGTTAAGATATGTGATTGAAATTGCTTCGTTGAAAAAAATTGCGAGAAATTTATAAAATGTTTTTGATAAAAAAGTGATGAAAATATAAAAAAACTGAAAAATTTTCAAAATATTATAAATAGATGCCAAAACGCACAAGTAGTAATTTAGAAATAAATGAATTCCGACCGAACAAAATATTTTAAAACAAGCTTTCTACATTCTTCAGGTCAAAACAGCAGGTTGTCTTTAAGGTTAAAATTCATCCATTTAAGAATGCCTAACCATAAATATCTACAATTATTTTGTTTTTTAAACAACTGATAAGGAATACGAAATTAGGTTCTTTGGAAAAATATCAATATATAGTCAATAGATTTTATCGATTAAGCATCCCTCTCAAAAAATTCCTACGACTTTGATCTATATATGCCATCAAATGTACAAATGAAACAAGATATGCATTTCATCAGTTTTGTATTGTGAGTCTAAGAATAAAAAGTAAATAAAAGCAACCAATATCAACAGTATTGCCGATATGAATGCAATGTCATCAAGATAGCATGAGCTACCAAGGCTCTAACGGCGATCAAATTGCCGCTCTCAAAGAGAACTCATATCAAAGGCAATATATCCAATGGCTATCGATAATATAAAATACCAAATAACACGTCCAATTTCCAGGACATCTCACTGCAAATAAGAGCTCGCGATACGAGCTTCATCGATCAACTTCGTCAGCACCTTCTTGATGACAGGCATGAAATTGAAAGCCAAAAACATCTGGTGTTACTAAAAGACACTGATGAAAAATATGTTGATGCCTGGTTAAATATTAGGCAAGATTGAAAAATTTCACGACTCCCACTGAAAAATATAACTTGAAAAAATAATCATATTCGATTAAAAAATTTTATGTGCGGAAAATACTGAAACTCAAAACACGATGAAAATGATAATGAATTAATGAGGCGTCAAAAGCTTTTACGTTTCTGAAGGAGTTGATGAGAATCAATGAACTGAGATCGCTTATCGAGCTCGCAATTCTTCTTGGCATGCCTTGTTTTGCGTGAAAATTTAAAAGTCTGGTAGCTTGTATATGGACCTTGATTATTTGCAAATAATGACATTGTTAGCATTTGTTTATAGAAAATTCACGAATGTCATCAACAAATTTTAAACGATGAACTAATTTCATTTGAATATTCTATACTAAATTTAATCGTAATTTTTTCAGACGAAATCAGCTTCAAAGAAATTTAGAATCTTTTTTATAGAAACCTGTCTTCAAGACTGAGTTTATACTCCCCGTAGTCTGAAAAATTACTGACAGCCATTAGCAACTTTTTCCCTTCTATACACTGACTCGATTGATGACCGAACGTCACAGGCTTCCGTGGCTTCGAAACATAGATTTTTTCTGCATTATTTGTTGCTGTCGCGTAGCTCTGTCCTCCCGTTCTTTTACACGCCAGAAAACAAGCTTTATACACTCGCAGAAATGAATGTAACTTAGTCCATAAAGCAGGTCACTTTTTGCCATGAAGTGAGTCAACCTTACACAGTTTGGCTGGCTTGTCAAAAAGGTGTAACTGTGCTACGTGCAGAGAGTAATACTATTTGGACAATGTGATCCATGCATTTTTCAGAGTGTACAAAAATTATGGCTATTGATCATAGAACAACTTTCAGATCATTTCTGAAAGGGAAAGATATTAAGCCTTATATAATAATTTTAAGATATTGAGTCTAACTAGTGCTAGCTTGTTTGTGAGTAAGAACAAAAACACACTCATAAAGTTACGAGCCAATGAAGCCTGATGAAAGATTTAGTCGTAAACATCCCTTAAATTAATGCTATGGATGTCATTTGCATTTCAATTTGTTGACATTTTTTGGTTTTCGCGTTAGTTTATTTTATATTTTCACGGTTAGATGGGAACTTTACTGCTTTGGACCTTTTTCAGCGTTTGTTTTTTGATCTGAAGCAGCGGAAATGTAAAAAAATTATACAGCGCTATTTTTCAGCAGTTTCTGTACATCAACAAGGTCATCAAGAGCTTGAGAAGGAGCGCACGATTGGTTCCGCCAATCATTGAACTGCAGGAAGCAGGTTCTCTGTCGGGGAGGTCGCCTGAAATAAAGAGAGACAGAAAAAAGAAAATATATTTCTAAGAAATATATTTATTTATTTAGTTCACTTTAATAGTGTACGGCAGATGTTTAGAACATGTGTTTTTATTAATTGTATGTCATTAGACTTTTAATGATAATGTTTGAAATGTATTTGGAATATGTACTACTACGATATTTATTTCTATTTGAAGACTTCAAGAAGGTCTCAAAGCTATATTTTTCGAGGACACGAGCATGGATAATATCAACATGCATTTTTTTTCCATTGGCATAATTTATTCCTTTCGCTAAAAAACTGTAAATAATAAAATTAGAAAAAGATGGTAATTTCAAATACTGCCAATTATTTTGAAACTTTATAGTTGAAGGATACTTAAATGATAAATACTTTAAACGGATTGCAATAATGTGTAAAGTGTACGTTTCCTCGTAACAAATCTTATACATCAGCAGATGCTTACAGGTTTTGGTCGCGGGAAAGATTTTCTCTGAAAGAACAATTCTTCTTTGATTAAAAAAAATACTGCGCTGTTGATGTCGTTCAATTAAGGCCTCATTGTGCAATAATCGGCGAATAGCTTTATGTATTTTCCTGTATCATAAGAAGAATAAAACATTTTTTCTCTCGAGTTGAGAATAGTATATTTATGTATGAGACCATTACATCTGTAATTGATTGAACAAACTCTCAGAGATGTAAGCATTTGTTCAAATAGTAATACACTTTTTCGCCTTCTTTGGGCAACTTAACCCAGTCTAAGCTGGGAAAAGGGGTCGTCAGTCCTACTTATTCTAAGTGTGTCACTTTTTGGACTATATAACCCAATAATTTTTTTCAGTGACGTATTCTGCATAAAAAATTGTGGATATAATATATATAAATATAAACTAATCGAATGAAGTTAGAGACTGGTTAAAATTATCATTGAATATCACGCTATCAATACTGAATGTTAATCAATGTATAATACAATCAATCAGTTTCGATTAACGGATATTTATACGTAGATTAAGCACTTAACATCAATGGTTAAGCAATGATTGAAACTTTACGACGCCTTTCAATTTTTTTGGAAAAAAACAGAAACCCCCTTTTCGTTTCTGAGGCTCTAAGTGAATAAAGGAAATTCATGATATTGTAGTCGGAAGTTTGCACGCTCACAATCCTGCGATAATGAGCCTTAGTAGCAAAGCCAAACCGCCTAATTTGAGCGTTAAGAACAGCACCATATATTACAGGGTTTTGTGCATTAAGTGCCTAAGTTGCGGTATCTTATCTGAAATACTCTTAGCTAAGGAAGATTTTATGCTTCAACTTCAGACGATGAGGATTAGAGAGAACAGCATCCATGACTGTACCATTTATTATGTTCAATATCGTGGCTAAATATTTGGTATGGGCTTTGCCAATAGTTCTGATTATTGAATAAATTAATTAGTTTTAAATATTCTTCTTAAATCGTGTTAATTTCATAGTTCCGTGATAAATAATTTCATATTTTCCAGATAAACTGGATCAAAAGAATCGCTTTGATCACAAAAAATTTGAATCAGGACTGATACGATGTAGCCTGGATCTAACACCATCAGAACATCATAACGCAAGAAAATGATCTCATCTTCGAAAAACTCCGACCATCGAACACTCATCTGTCAATAATATCGTCTAAACACTCGCTCATCTCCGTGAAACTTTCGCAATTTGCTCGAAAACTTCAGAGATTCATCAAAGACATAAAAAATTGGCTTTTTTGTGACGCAGAGGGATTAAATTAATAATTCAGCTCCCGAATAAAAAAAAATTGCTAGCCCGTTCGGCGGGACACGCGAATGGAAAAGCAGTATATTTTCCCCCAATTTCAAACATAATTCTGTTCAACTCGCAGGAACCTTCCCGATGTGGAAGAATACCTTTGACAATTATATATAGAAAAAACCAACAACACAAAAAAAAAATTTTCATAACCGAGGGCATTGGTAAACAAAAAATTCGCCTATCAACGTATGTAATCAAAGGATTAACTTTATCATCAAAAATATTTTCCAATCCAAACCTACTTCAGACTCAAGAATCAGTATTATAACCCAGAATCTTCACCTCACCACGCTACCTCCACATCCAAGAATCAGCATTATAACCAAGAATCTTCACCTCACCACGCTACCTCCACATCCAAGAATCAGCATTATAACCAAGAATCTTTGCCCTACCATGCCTCCTCCACACCCAAGAATCAGCATTATAACCAAGAATTATCTATCCAAGCGAGAATCAATCTGCAGAGCGCCTTTACAGCTCATCCGAGACCCTCGAATCCCGTCGCAATAGAAGCATTACAGTGCGTTCATCAGATCACGTGTGGGAATCACAGCCGCGCTATCGGCGAGTGAGCATTGGTCTCTCATAGGCCGCCTCTCTCTATTCTGCACGACGTTTCTTTACAGCAAGTTTATTTTTTACTGCTTGTCGTTTGTTCAAATTTCGTTGGTTAATTTCTAGAAATAAATTCTTGTGCGTCGATAAATTCCAGGAAATGTCTCGAAGTCGATTTTTGACATAATAGTATTATTCAACATTTTCATTGGATTTTCCCATAACAAGTTTACGAAAGTTCTCTATGCATCATCAGATGCCGTTATGGAAAATCGGGGAAAAGATATAGTTTCGTTTTACAACGAATGTCATTAAAAAACTTCAGTTAACGTGCGAAGAATTTTTTAATAAAAATGTCTGATTTTATTTTGTGAAGCAAATCTTCAATGTAAACTGAAGGCCTTCAACGAGTGTTTTTCGGCTTGTAAATCTTACACTAGCACAGAAATAGTAATTTCAGTCTCAAGAATTATTAAGCAAGTTGTTGGAATTTTGAATTTAATAAAGTTCAAAATAATAAATGTATAATAAAGCAATAATAAAATTCAAACTAATAAATGTTTAATATCTCAATGGAAACTGTTTACTTAATTCATGTATATTCCATCAACAACAAGTTGTGCAATGATGATGAATAATAAATTTACAGTATAACCACTTTGAGAAAAAGGAAACCAACTCTTACAGTTTTTGATTAATCACTGGATCAAACATTTACAAAGTATGCAGGATCTGCGTTATAGTTACCAATAACGACTCAAACAACTCAAGTTTTATCACTCACTAAGTGCTGAACAAACAAACTTGATGAATAATTGATTTTAACGTTGAACTGAGTAAAATAATACACAGCCATGTTGAATCTCTTGGAATAATGGGAAGCAATATATAATTGTGTAAAATAACGGACTGCAATGTTGATCTGTGTGAAATAATATTCTGCAATGTCTAATTGCATGTGCTATTTCACAACAATATGCTTCTCGGAAAAAAATAAAGCTTATTCTAGACTTGAAATTTGCATATACTTGCAGTCTTGTTGCGGTCGAATCTCATTAGGCCACAGCGGCCAGTTAGGTCACGTAACAATTGAATCTCGTTAATTTCAGTAGAAATTTCACCCTCAGTTTTTAGGTAAAAAATATCACTCCTCTCATTAGACTAATGTTGCTCCAAATGAAAGATTGACCAAAGTTTGAGTAAACACAGTGAAATAAAATAGATTCAAATTTTATGCAAAAATCCTCACTAGCCGCCGTCCTAATCATGGCCATAATTTTATAGGATGAATTAAAAATTGTGCCCTCATGCAATTTTTCTGGGGGAAGAACTAAATGAGAAATATTTTTTCCCGCTAAAAAATATTGATGTGGTGTTGCATTTATCTGTTTGTGCACATAAGAGTTTTTTATTCGTATTGAACGGGTAATTATGAAATTTCGATTAAAAATTTATTATTATTGATGAAAAAATTCCTTTGAATTTGATGTAACAATTTATTCGCATCTTGTATAATACTACGAGCTTGAACATGTTTTATTTGTTCAGCAAAAGCGCAATATAATTTTCAAAATGGTCCAGCAATTTATTTCATTATGAATTTATATTATCAAAATGTATATACATTTTAATTTCTTCAAATTTTGTACGAAAATACTTGTTAAAATTGCAGTGATAAAATTACGAATAGGTATAGTCTATTTAATTTCTCGTGAACATACTGCTTCTTTTCCCTTTTTTTTCTTTTCCCTTCACTATTACTGTTAATATGAACGTACACTATACAGTTATAATAAAACAAATATAAAATTCTTTTTCCCTTCGCCATTACTGTTAATATGAACGTACACTATAAAGTTATAATAAAACATAACCTACAAAATAGTTCAAAGTTTGTGTGAAAAACAGTTCAATACAGTTGAAAATTTGTGAAAAAATCAGTAGCCTCGCGTTGGGAACATGTATTCGAGCGAATATCGATGACTTCTACCGTATCGAGATTTGGTTAAATCTGAAAATTTTCAGTCGTGGAATTCGTACGCGTCGCCAAAGAGGATTAGATAATCGAAGAATTTCTTTGGTTCAGCGAATATATATTTCATTCAAATATGTGCAAAATATAATTTCCAAATTTCAAAAAATGAGTTGAATGGGAGATCTTTTACCTGCTGAATATTGATTTAAAATATTTAACCTTGTTCAAAATTTATTCAGTTTGAAAATCCTAATGAGTGCAGAAATAACGATTTCATAACGGTATTCTCGTATATCAGGGATTACGATTCTATATACAGAGCGAAGCCAGATTCGGCTGTTGTTATATGTTTATCTATAAAATATATGTAAATGATACTAAAAAATGACTAAAATGATACACTTTCAGCGTTAGCAATTGCAGGATTTTTTTTAATATCTCTTAGTAATTTGGAAGCAAGGAATGCATTTGATAAATCCAGGTTCAAAAGCAGCGGACTGCGGCCATGTTTTTCATCAGCCGTACATTACGATCACTCGCGATTTTTCAGGAAAATCCGACAGAAAAGACGTCGAATTTGTTATGATATATCGAGGAGCAAATGAACTAAAACAACCTAACAAATGAAAGTAGATTATTTGGCAGCTCTATAAATTTTTGTTTCATCTTATTTTCTTTAAATCTATAGGAAAAAATAAGTACCTAAGGCACAACGTTAATTTTATACTTAAAACAAACAAAATTTTCAAATATTTAACTGTATATTTCACTGCTTAAATCACAAACTTACTTATTCGGAAAATTTTTGACAATCTATCTTCTTCATTCGTCTGTGACTGCGTCAATCATCGTGTCCCGCCTGTCAATCGTCTGCGTTTTCGCCTGTCGTCGACGCTGTCACTTTTTCAATTATCTTGAACTCGCATTTCCCAAAACAAACTATGTAATAATCGCTTCAGCTAGTATTTGGTAACAAGTAATAAGTATTTCTACATTGATAAAACACCGAAGATTTAGTTGCAACTATGCTATTATTCTCCCGTCGGTTCGTAGGATGCCTGTCTAGCCTTCTGTCAAACAGGCATATATATTATATAAATTTCAATGCAAGCTTCGGACTAGCACTTTCTTAAAATTAGCATCATCATAAAAGGCAATAATACAATATCACAAACTTTGTTGTTTTTTAAATCCCTCTAAAAATTATGCTAGTAGAGGTACGATTTACCAGATTTACTATCCACGCGGAGCTTTTCAAATTATTATCGTTTCGGGTGAGACATTCGCGAAAATCCTTCGGGATTCTCGCCAATTTGATTAGGGTGCATTTGAATGGGGAATTTCAGGCTACTTTCTGGCGCCGAGCACTCGCGCCTATTGGCTAACACCCACCGAGATCTACGCTGAACTTTTTGACTTATGACGAATATTGGGGCGAAAATCCCTCGCTTAACGACTATATTGATGACGAGTTTACTGTCGTTCACCCTAATCTATTTCCATTAAATTTTTTATAATATTGTAAATTTTGGAAGTTTCCATTTTTCAACAAAATTCCGAGTAGTTCGAAAAAAATTAAGTTTGTAGCATTGACACATATTTGTATATACGAGTAGAATGGATCTTGTTCGTAACTCACCTTGAAAAGAACCCGTATAAAGTATAAAGTAAGACATTAGTGCTCAAAATTCTAATAAAAAAAGTTAATTTAGAGTGAAAATTTATCTAATTTACTAATTTCTAAAGTTTTCATTTATATACGTCTAATTTTTTTCGGTTTCTTAGGGACTAAAATATTCTCAGAAGTCGTGGGAAATTTTTTCATTTCGGCAAGTACACATCTTTCCGTTGTCTTAAAGCAAATCTACATGCCTGGAATGCTAACCGAAAACATACGGATTCCACACAACATTTTTGAATTCTATATCCATTTTTTAACACACTTTATAGCTTTTTGCTGGTTAAGAATTACGCAACCCCAAGTTCTTTCAAACCGCTTTTCCTTTTATTTTCCCCACGTTCTAAGCTCCCATGAGAGCCGAACTTTTCCAGAAAGCTTTTAGACTTTGGTTCCGCCTTGTTTAGGCACTATTAAAATTCCATGTAAAATACGAGCGTTTCTATTTTCCGTCACATTTCTGCCAATATAAAACTCTGTCAGTTCACGCAAACAAAATTGCAAGTCCCCAGAGCAACCAAATTCAGAATCACGAAATTATGACAATTATACTGAACTATGACCCATCGTTGAACACTAAAACTTTTTGCATGTGGACTGTGAATCAAATCAAAAGCCCCGTTGAAGACTTGATTTTGTAAGCTTTGCAGCGAAGATAAAATAAACAAAAATCAAAATTTAATCTCATGTTGGTCACGATTAATTAACCGCTATTCAATGAAATATATCATGAAAAATTTCTCACAGACTTTCTTTGTAGTTGAACAAAACTAAATAATTTTTAGCGCACAGAAACATTATCATAATGAATTATTATTATTATTAAAAATACTTTTTGTCCACCATAAGGCTTTAAACCCCCTCTCTCAAATTGCCTTTAACAGTACATTTGTAGCAAGACAATAATTCAGATGCTATGAATATTCATTTCTGAATATCCGACAATATCAAGTAGATTGATTTACTAGTAAAATGCCGCCCATAAGTCTTCGATTATTTCCTGATAGCAGGTAATATTTCGAACTGTAACATTTCTCGAAAATCCCTTCTAAATTTGGAAATTTTTCCGACCTCGAAGCCTTCCAGTTTTGCTCACTCATTATCGACCTCATTAATCAGATTGAGGGCTTCAGCGGCGCCAAATTTATCAGTGGCGCCTCTGAAATTAGCGGCTTAGCGCTCCTGTCGATAATTTGGCGCGTGATTAGAACGGGACAGACGAAAATATTGGTTTCCTAACTCTAGTTCATAAACTACGCTTAATAGAAATCTCTCTACAACATTTCAGGTTCATCAATCGCGTGGTATTGGAATTTTTAAGCAAATCAAAAGCATTGACGAACACTTGACTGAAGTTTGCCTCTGAAGCGCATTGCAGGTGTCCCAGATTCACTAAATTATCTTCAAAAGACGGATATATGTACATTAACGCTGTCTCCTTAACGAATTTGAAGCCTTGAAATTAGTCAACTATATACCATTTCCACGTTTTGCGTTACTTCATGTTTGTTCTGGTTTGTACAAAATTTCTGGGATTTTATGATTGCTTAGTAAATTATACATGCAAAGTAAAATGCTTAGTAAAAACATGCTGAGTAAAATCCGATATATGAATTAAAACTTAAAATGTTCCACTCTAAGTCTTACTTGAAGATGGAAGTGATCGAATACATCGATCACTGTTAATTGACAATCGCTAGTAAGACTTGAGGAATCCTGACTGGCCGAGCGGTAACTCATCTAGAATGCATCAGCCAGTGCATTTATAAAATCCGATATATGAATTGAAACGTGAAATGTTACCGTCTACATCTTACATGAAGATGGAAGTGATCGAATACATCGATCACTGTTAATTGACAATCTCGATTAAGACTTGAGGAATCCTGACTGGCCGAGCGGTAACTCATCTAGAATGCATCAGCCAGTGCATTTATCAAAGCTCTAATTGCCTGCACACAAGCGTGACAAGCTGCACCAACTTGTGCAGTCAATATTCAATACGAAGAGCTTATCACATCACACTGCCTTGGATGCTCCCAATTACAGCAAAGCTCTCAGAAAGACACTTCGCGATGATGCCACTTGGCGCGATGATGTTTGCATTGGCATATCACTGACGCAGCTGCTGCTGCTGCTCTATTTCCATTAAGGCGATAGATGCATCTGATTGCCAAGCCATGCTTCACTCTGCGCTTCCTGCGACCGGTGCCTCTTCATCCGGCAATTAGCGCAATGCTCAGTAGTGAATTATTGGAGGAACTCTCTTCATACTCTGAATTCTTACTGTGGTTAGAATTCATCTGAATTTATTCATACTGTGATTAGAATTAGTGTTCAAAAAGTGTCTAAAATTTGGCCAGTGTTCGCATTGAATGAATATTGTTATGCTGGAGATTTCTCAAGTTTTTGTCCCTAAAACATGAATACTTTCCACCTGAGCTATTTAAAATATTGGGACTTGACATTCATTACGGTAAAATTAGTTTTCATGTCAAGTGATTTCTATGACAATTATTATTTATATTCCTTAATTCTGAAAAAAAACTTTGACAAATTTCCATAGAAAATATTTTCCTACGGTCTGTTAGGCGTCCCTTACCCTCCAGCGGTCCTCAGGCGCGGACAATTGTCGGTCATGAGCTTGCAGAGCTGCCCTCGGAAGGTGGAGGCCACGGTGTGCCGGAGGTATCAATGCCTTCAATATTAACAATAAAGAAGGAAATTTGAAACAGAAAAGAATAAATTTGAACGACTTTTACGATATATACATTTTGAATGATATCGAGAGGTGTTGCTGTTAAATCGACCAATGGCCCAAAATTTTGCGTTCAAGATAGCAGTGTCTATATCTAAAGTACTGAATAACTACAGATTGTTCATGTATATCATCAGTATCTTACCTTTTCTTAAACCAAAGGTAGGTATGAATTCAATATATTTTAATATATATTATTATTTTCAGTAAATTTACATTATTATTTTTAGTTATATATAAAAATATATATATATATATATATATATATATTTCATTTATTCATGCTAGTTAGTGATGCTACTTGCTAGTTAAATCAATCAATATTTGGAAATTTCAAAATACTAAATAAATAAATGATGCCATCAAATCATTTCTTCATATCGATCAAATAGATTGGCCCAACTCAAAGCAATGATTATCGGATAAAATTGACAAAATAAGTAAACCATGTTTAAAAGTCTACGGAACTAGTGGCTAACCTTTCATTTAGTTTTAGCAATAAAGAAATGAGATATGTTTGTATACGTAAATGATTCTTTTAGATGATTCTACCATTTCATAATTTGATTCAATAAGACAACCTGATTCAAAGACTTCAATCAATATCTTCGTTCAATTGGCAAAAACAGGAACTATCTTCATCCTCCAATAACTTATATTTATATTTATTTCATTAATTTATAATTTATCGTAAGTAAGACATTACACAATAACAATTACTTCTGCATGCTTACGGTGAGAAAATATGAATGTATCATTGATTAAGAATTATGTGAAAAATTTTCCACATGTTAATAAGATGAAAAATGAAGGTTCTTTTGAAATTTTCAATGTTTGGAATGGTGAAAACTAGGTATGTATAAAGTATTTTGAAAAATTCTACACACTTAAAACGCAGTACGTATTTTTTACGCATATGCATAAGCTGTCTTTTAACTTTCTATATAATAATCCTTTTCTCTATGGATATGATTAAAAAATTAGCGGTTGTAATACAAATACGTGTTTCCTGCCGTGAGGATGAATTGTTAAAAATACTTTGTTTATCGTAATCACTCATTCTAATGGATTGATGTCAGAAAATAAACTGATTATGATTTCTAAAAATCGTTTCAAATGATGTATTTTAGAATGGCTGCACCATAAAATACATAATAAGTTGAGGAAAACGCCCGTCGACCACAAACAATAAACAACGTATTTGTTACCATTGAAACTTTACAAAATTCACTGAATTATCAGAACCGTAGAGTTCTTCATCGAAGCACACAATCGGGCAGAAAAAACAATATTTGATATCCAAGTCCCGAGCTCGCGGATTGGCCGACTGCGTGCTCGTAGAACTCACGGTAAATATGGCATGAAGATTGCAACATGTCGGCATGATTGCTGACATAAGCTCGTTTAAGCGGCAGTAACTTGTCCGTCCGCTAAATTACTCATATTGATCCCTTAAAATTTTTCCCGCTGAAAGAGTCAGAACCTTTGGATTAAACTAAATGAATCATATCAAGTTATTTGGCTTTAGTATTCTGAAGCCAAAATAGAGACGAAACTATTCATTGATTCAGTCAACATGTCCCAGCACTTTTTATTAATCATCAGAGTATTACGCGATTTGCTGCTCACAGCGGGATTCAAATAATCTGCGTGTAATGCCAATGGATAAAGAATTATTTGACTTGAAACAATCTATATTTGGTTGCTGAGTTCGGTACTTTTATTGTACTGCAATTTCTGACGGCAGAAATGCAATAGGAAGTAAAGATTACATACGACTCACAATAATAATCCGCTACCGCTACAGTAAAATGTAGCGCGCTACATTAGCCGCTACAATGACCAAAATTATTGGAAATCTCTAAATACTTATTGTTCTGCTATTGGGATTTACTCATTAACATTTAATGATAATAAAACATTTTTAAAACATATCAATGCAACTTTATTGCAATTAACCTAACCGAACTAGTATGGGTTACCCCAGGGTTAGATACGGTAAATAGAAGTTACAGTTATTTTTATGTTTTACCTTCCCTACATGGATGTGAACTTTAATCTACCAATCTAAGAAATTATCCACATATACATATAAAAATCAGTCTTTTTTTGTATATATATGTGGATTATTTTTGAGATTGGTAGATTAAAGTAGACATCCATGTAGGGAAGGTGAAACATAAAAATAACTGTGTAAAAATAACTGTAAGCAAACTGAAAGATGAAAAAAACCTGTAAGTGGTAACTGGTAACAACTTAACAAGTAACAACTAACATGTTGACACTAGTAACAGGCTGAGGTTGACAACATTACACCGAAATCTTTCGTACAGTTTTATTCTGTAATTTATATTATGTATGTATCATGCTGGTTTTTAAATAATATTTAATACTATTAAGCCTGTCTCTTATACACATCTAGATGTGTATAAGAGACAGACCGAGGGCATTGGTAAACAAAAAATTCGCCTATCAACGTATGTAATCAAAGGATTAACTTTATCATCAAAAATATTTTCCAATCCAAACCTACTTCAGACTCAAGAATCAGCATTATAACCAAGAATCTTCACCTCACCAAGCTACCTCAACACCCAAGAATCAGCATGTAACCCAGAATCTTTACCCCACCAATTAAGCGACCTCCACACCCAATAATATAAACATTATAACCAAGAATCTTTATCTCACCAAGCCTCCTCTAGAATAAGCATTATAACCAAGAATCTTTACCCTACCAGGCCTCCTCCACACCCAAGAATCAGCATTATAACCAAGAATCTTCACCTCACCATGCCTCCTCCACACCCAAGAATCAGCATTATAAACAAGAATCTTTACCCTACCATGCCTCCTCCACACCCAAGAATCAGCATTATAACCAAGAATTATCTCATTATTGTAGACATCGTGGGATGTGCGACGATAGAATTATACTATTGGTATTGATATTAAAATGTAGGGGGTGTACGGAAACTGCTGGTTGCAGCTCTGTATTTTATATCTCGAGAAGCACCTAGCATGACGCGTGTGTTGGTATATCAGAGCTGTCAGTGAATTTGTCAAGGTGGCTAGTAGACAACAAGTTAGTGGCGCACACTGATAAAACTAAACTGATGCTTTTTACTCTGAAACCAGTTTCAGTTTTTTGGAACATAACCTTCAATGGAACAATTTAAAATTGGGTCAACGATTTTCGGTATCTGGGTTTAATCCTCGACAACAATATTTTTCTAAAAGAAACACATTACCGACGTTTGTCAGGGAACTCAGTAAAGTCAACGAGAAGCTTTATGATCTATCCAAAGCCTTACCTTTCTTCTTTGGAAACGATTTTTTGTTCGTTGTTTTTATTTAAATTTTCAAACACTTTTATAATATGGCGATGTATCTCTAAAAAAACAGTTGTTACGTTAATTTATAAGGCACTAATGTAAATCCATCCTTAGGGTTAGATATATTAATAATTACCCAATTACTCGTACCAACGAATTAAATAAGCAGTCGAAAATCGTAAAACTGGATGATAAGTACACGTTGCATGACACTTTTCATGACACATCTTTTTGAATCTGTGTTCGTCCCTATTGTTCATTGCCATTCTCATAATACCGGAGGCGTACGCTTTAATTTACCGCCTGTTCTCTTGGAAATAGAAAAACACGTAACAGGTTTCAATTATGTAAAATAATTTAACGAGTTGCCGGACGATTTAAAAAAATATAACTCAGTACTCACTGCAGTGAGTAACAGAGAGCGCATTTTCTAGTCGACGAAAACTTGAGATCACGGACGGACGGACGGACAGACAGACGGACATGGCGTACAATAGTGCATTGCACAATAGTGCATTTTTTCCATAAATGAGAAAATGCGCTAAAAATGGTTCCAAATTCTTTTCCAAAACCCAATTCCATGATTTTAATACTTACGCAGTATTTATTTAATGTTGGTTATTATATGAGTTTCATTGCTGTGACATGTTTTTGGTAGGTATCTTGTTTTAATCATTGTAATCTTGATTTTGTCATTGTTGAGTTTATTTTGTAGTGCCCTACTGTCACAAGTCATATATGGATAGCTAGTATAATAGTATGAATTTGTTAACATTGCGTTTTTATTGTCATTATCAACTTATCATTTAATAAAGTCTTCAACCGCCTTTCTCGTCTGCCAGCGAAGCTGTTTTGCTTGAATGGGCATTCAATAGGACATTTTTTCTGTCATTTCTTTGATATTTTTATTCATTTGTTACGTGTTGTGTACTCCTATGCGAAGAAATAATAAAGAATTCGTCGCTATTTTAAAAATGGAAAGCTTAAATTCATATCATGTTTCTGCGATACGATAAAAATTTTTATTTAGAAGATTTTATACCGAAAACTTTTACGTTACCATTAGCAAAATTGCGCTTGATTACCGAGCATATAAGAAGGAAACAATTTTTCTCTATTTTCAATAAAGAAATTCCAGCACCGTTGGAATGTATTTTATATCAATGATGGTTTACTAAGCTACTAAAATTTTTATCAAAAAATCACATCACTGTGTGTTTTGAAGATGAAATATATAAAAATCCGCACTGAAAAAATAACAATTTAAATTTTATGAAATTGACCTGACAAGGAATTTTTCTGCTTCGGAATGCCAATTATTTAAACACAAATGGATGAAATTTCTACTCGCTTTAAATTATTTTAGAAGCATGCGTTCACGCATTTTGAACGTCATAACAAAAATTTTTCAATAACTTGCAAAACTTTGTCATTCTAACGATATCTGCAGTTGATGGAGAGGCCAGGTTACCACAAGCAATCGAATTCTTGTCTGATGCTCAAACTTGACTCCAAGTTCTTGGTTATGTCAAAAACTTGCAAACTTTCTCCTAAACAGTCAACCAAACTCCAGAAACTTTGCTAGTGATCTGCAGGCTAGTGATCTGCAGGCTAGTGATCTGCAGGCTAGTGATCTCCGGACTTCATAGTGCTGGTTTTCTTGCTGAGGAGCATGAAACGATTCATGGGCGTTATTTGACCACCTCGTTTGCTAAATATTATTACTTATTATTTAAGGTAATGCTTTTTTTAATGATTAGGCGCTAGCTTTTGAAATTGTTAATATTTTTTCGGGGTGTTAACAATTTTCAACATTTTTTAGTAACCTTGCCGAAATTTCCCAAGATTCTTTCGTATTTTGACAATTTTGAGAGGATCCCACGTTTCAAATTTCTGAAGTTTGTTCCTACGTTTATTGATGATTCTTTTTTTAATTTAATATCAAAAATTGTTTTAATTTTTTTTAAACGTTTTATTGTAAAATCGTTTATTGATGATTCAATATTTACTTTGAATTTTCTTTACATTATGGCTTCCGTGTTTAATAACAAAAAGCGATCAAAAATAATGCGTAAATTCTTAGATGTACTGTACCTATTATTTCAATTTCTATTTTTCCAGAAAATCTCATGATTAGCTTAGATAAAATTTTTGTTTGAATTTCTCTAGAATTATTTTTTCAAATATTCAAATCTAATTTAGTGAAAGTAATCCATACTTTAATTCCTCTCAATTCTTTTAATAAAAGCATTAATAGTAACTTGAATAAGTTCAAAAATTCATCATTATTCATCTTCATTCCGTAAATCCATTTCAGAATGAGCTTGTGTCCAGCTGGTCGCTAAAACATGGATCGTCTCAAATGCTCGGAACGAACAAGTGATGAAATATTCCAGATTCCTTTCCGTAGACTTTAACACATTCATTTCCAAAAAAAGTTTATTAAGGGTGATGCACTCCGTCTGATTATTACTCCGAATTCCATTACTTTGTTTATTGGATGAAAAATGTAATAATTTTTTATGGCGCTGTTTTCATAATTTAGGTATAAATTATGAAAACAAACATCTGTAGATATTATATTAAACCTGCATGCTTCAATGAAATAAATTAACGTTGAACATATTGAGTGCAATTAGAGTCAATGGTCTAAAAACGACAATTATTTATTGTTTAATGCATTCTGTATTCCACGGATATTCAATTATTTCTTAGTTCAATATATGAATAAAGCCATTCTGAAGGAGACTTAACAATGGCCGATTTAACATAAGCGACTCTTGTGCAGGCAGACCCTTCAAGAATGTATGGTAAAAGTCGTTCAAATTTCAAGCTTTATTGTTCTCCTTCATAGCAGCCTTGATCCCTCCACCACACTCCAGCCTCTCCCTTGTGAGTGTTGCTCGGTAAGCTCTCTGAGGAGCGACATTTGTCCGCAACTGAGGTCGACTGTAGGGTCAGAGACGCCTAACAGTCGTAGTATATAATTTTTTTAGTGAAAATACTAGTGAGTTTTTGTCCCGCCACCTTGTAACATAAAATATGTGAGTTAAAAAGTGGCACTGCGCCGAAAATCGACTACGGAAACTCTTACTACATTGATTTACTCGGGTAGTGAAAATTACAGTAAAGAAAGTGAAGACCCAATATTTTTAAAAGGTGTGGTGGACTGGATATCTCGCCAAGTGGCATCATCGCGAAGTGTTTTTCTGAGAGCTTTGCTGTAATTGGGAGCATCCAAGGCATTGTGATGTGATAAGCTCTTCGTATTGAATATTGACTGCACAAGTTGGTGCAGCTTGTCACGCTTGTGTGCAGGCAATTAGAGCTTTGATAAATGCACTGGCTGATGCATTCTAGATGAGTTACCGCTCGGCCAGTCAGGATTCCTCAAGTCTTAACTCGCGATTGTCAAGTAACAGTGATCGATCTATTCGATCACTTCCATCTTCATGTAAAACTCAGAGTGGAACATTTTAAGTCTTAATTCATAGATTGGATTTTATAATTACTTGTATAATTTACTAAGCAATTAAAAAAATGCCAGAAATGTTGTACAAACCAGATCAAACTTGAAGTGAAAGCAAAACGTGGAAATGGTAAATGGTTGACTAATGTCGGTGCTCAAAATTCGTTTAGGTGACTGGTCTGATCCGTTGCACTTCATCTTGATAGCAGAAACGAGTCAATATATTACAATAAATATTTTATCTTTTTTCAGATTCCATATAATTCTGTATAGTCATAAAAATGAAACTTACTTTATACATTTTTGTTATGAACTGTGTGATCGGTTTATACGGTGCTTGGACCGATCCTCTTCCATCCACATCGCCGACAGCGACTAAGAACATACCACTCAGCTATATCGTCATTTCCGGACGATACAAGAGTGCTGATGAAGATCACAGACGACCTAGACTGCGAGAGGCTACAAGATGACTTGTGAGCCCTAGTGAATAATATGCATTAGGCCCTAGTGAATGATATTCAATTCAACGGCACTAAGTTCTAAGTAATGAGATACAGAGTTGGCACAGAGGTCGGGATGCTGCATTGCTACTTAGCATCAGATGGCACAGAAATTGAGGAGAAGCCATTTATTCGAGATCTCGGAGTGTTGATGAGTACTGAAGTCATGTTCTATAATCAGAATCTATATGATAGTTGGTGTCTTACAGGTGTCTTACAGTAATTTCACAGTAATTTTAGAAAACAGTAATTCACAGTTATTACTGTAATTTTAGTCACAGCAATTTTAGAAGAGTTTGAAGATTTTTTTCTCTTTCACGAGGGTACGTGGCTGAATTGATGAAAATTTTGAGGAAGTCAATAGCACAAGATTACTATTACATGATTACGATTAGCACAAAATTACGATTACAAATTGGTCTACGGAGGAAGAAGGCGGTACACTTACATTACTGGTAGGAATATAAATGCAACAAAAATATCTGCAAAATATCGGCGTTGTTATGTGCAATACCGCGCACATAATAACTTGCATTGCCATCAATCAATCTTAGGCTGAAGCCTTGAAGCAAGTGCGATTGGCAGCAGCTCCTGGAGTCCGAAGCGCAGGTTGTGATATTAATGCATGAATAAAATGATAAAATAAATAATTTTAAAAATAAAAATAATATTTTTTTTCATTAATGTGTGATGACATGGAAGTTACTAATGCTCGGTTTTTAATCACATTCTTGAAACGAAACTTGTAAGTAATTGTAAGTAATTCTGATATATTGACATAAATTATTCCGAAGGAAAATGGCTGCTGGTGAAGAGGTTGCCTCCTTGTGCTCACACATCTTGTTCACTAATTGTTTCCTTACCATAATAATCTGAATTTTTTGCGTTCTTTATGTTATTCGTATCAGACGCTGTAGTCCTAACTCGTTTCTGCAATTCTTCAGGAGTTATAGCGTCATAACTAATAACTTTATACTCGCCTGAATTGAATGTGTTAAAAAAAAAGAAGAAAAACGAAGTCAGCCCTGAATTTGCACGTTACAAATTATGAATTACCCTATTTTTGGTATTTACTCAACCGATTTGCGAGCAGTTGGTATTTTTCATGCGTATCACCTTGCTTCAGTTGATTTGCAGTATAGCGTTTAGTTGTATTCAAAATTCTATATGTTATATATTACTCAAGATTACAGGCCGTAAATAATTATTCATGGGTATATTTTAAATTCAAGGCCATGGCTTTCTTTTGTATTTTTTTTTTTTTTATACAGCCGAGTTGAGTTCAGTCATTAGAAAATGTGAGCTTAAAAGGAAAGCTAATATCGAATGTGTAGAATTATCGACTCCCAGAAAATGTGAGCTTTGAAGCTAATATCGAATGGGCCAGAGTATCCGGAGGGATTATAAGGCTGTCGGGGAAGCGAACAACAAAACAGGAAATTTGAACGACTTTAACGTTTAAAAAATGGTACGACTAGTAAATTCCTTAACTCTCTGGTGCTTTTTATGTACATTTAATTTACTAACTTCCATGGTGAATTCATAAAATTTTTTAGATTTTATTATATCATAAAATTCATGAAACAATTGAATTTGAATTATTTCAAGTTCAAAATAAAATTACAACATTAAGAGACGCTTAAAGTTTTCTCCATCGCTCATAATAGATATGAAGCATCGCTCTTTGGGTGACCAACGAAGTAAAGTCTGCCAAGAAGTTGCATTTCATTATAGACCTTACTTAACTTATTTACTTATCGAAATGTATCGAAGGCGCTATTTAAAACAGTTAAGAAGCGGTACTACTCGACTAAAATTAAGCAGGAGTCTAACGACCCTTGGGTTTTACGGAATATTGTTAACTACTTACTTGCGAAGAATATTGCACTCAAAAGGGTTGAATTGGACAAAAATAACAAGTCTTTATCTGGTACTGATACGGCTACTGAATTCAACGATTATTTTATCTTTGTTGCCAATGACATAACGAAAGGTTTAGGTCCTGTGATAGATGGTACGACTTTTGGTATCCCTTTTTGTGAGGCCTCCTGCTTCCTATCTCCTACTTCAGCATCGGAAACAAGAAGTTTGATACGAATATGAAGAGACAAGAGTCTTCATATTGCGAAATTTCAGCTAAGAATATTATTTACGTAAAGTTGCAGACATCGTAGCGCCAGTTTTAGCCCATATTTTTAATTTGAGTACTTCTACTCGAGTCTACCCTGATGTTCTGAAACGTGCTCGTTTCATACTAGTTTTAAATCCGGCCGTTCGAACAATGTGTGCAACTATAGCCCCATATCTACTTTACCTTTTCTTTATAATGTATTTGAAAAAATTCTAAACTGCAAATTTACGAGTTTTCTTGACAAATTTTTAATATCTGACAATCAATTTAGTTTCCGAAAGGATACTAACATGTCCGTGGCAATATTCTATCTGGTCCAAGAACTACTTATGACATTGCACGCTAAAAACTGCTGTTTTGCTCTTTTCCTCGATTTGCAAAAATCCATCGATTGCGTAAATCATCAAATTCTCCTAATTAAAGTCTACCTTTATGACATCAGGGGGACTTTTCATTAATTGATTCAAGCATATCTAACCAATAGAGAACAATAACCTTCTATTCATTGAATTAGTTCAAATCACCCATTAGATCAATTATTGCGATTGCAGTGCCACAGGGCTCTCTTATCGGGCCTCTTTCTGTAATATTTTTATAAATGATATCGCCTCTACTTTTAATGTGAACTGAAAGCTCGTTGCTGATGACGCTGTATTTTATAATTCGAGCAGTACCTACCATGACGCGCGTGATGGTATATCGGAGCTGTCATTAAAGTTGTCAAGGTGGCTATTAGACAACAAGTTAGTGGCGCACGCTGGTGAAACTAAACTGATGCTTTATACTCCGAAACCAGTTTCAGTTTTCGGAACATCGCCTTCAATGGAAAAATTTCAGATTGGAGCGACGATTTTCGATGCCTGGGTTGAATAATCGAAAAGAATATTTATTTGAAAACTCATTACCTACGTTTGTCAGGGAGTCAGTAAGGCCCAGGGGGTGCTTGCTACATATATGCTCTATCCCGTGTCTCACCTTTCTCCTCATTGAAAACGCTTTTTTCAGTGTTTTTATCTAATCTTTGAAACTCATTAGCAATATGGGGTAGCATTATTGCGGGAGAACTACGCTCCATACAACGACGTTACTGGGTCTCTGCCAGCGGGCACTAATGTACGAGTGTTATCTAAGTGTTTCAGCGAATTTTCAAAGACGAAAGATATATTTATTTTGCCAAGTTACATGGTAATCCGCAGCCACGACATAGGACTATAAACTTAATTCATTTAGGTTTAGAAGTACAAACATTAAACAGACATTTAGAAACAGATATTTACAGACATTATAAAGTGAAGTAGATCAGGCAAAAGTCGGCTGCCTACTCTTAATCAGCTGCTTCGTGAGAAAACTATCTACTCCTACTTTTTCTCCTCAGTCTTTGTCAAAGAGGTGCGGCGACTGAAGAAAACCAACAGCGTTTTATGCGCGGCCAAGGCTGGCCCGCTACAGTATATCTCTCATTGCAAAAAAGTTGCCACGTTAATTAATAAGTCGCTGCGATCAATCCTTATATATTATGTAACTGATATATAAGGGTTTGCTAGATATATTAACAATATCCCGGTTGCTCTACCGACGAATTATATAGGCAGTCGAAAATCTTAAAACTGGATGATATGTACAAATTTTAACTTTTAAAATTCATGAATAGGGAACTTTTTCATGACAAACGTCTTTTTAAGTCTCTCTTCGTCCCTCTTGTTCCTCGCCATTCCTTTAATGCCAGAGGAGTACTCTTTAATTTACCTGCTGTTCGCTTGGAAATAAAAGAACGCGCTACAGTTTTCAATTGTGTAAAATAATTTAACGAGTTGCAGAACGACTTTAAAAAAGATTGTTCCAAATTCTTTTTTAACAAAATTCCTGTGTTTTATACATACGCAGCAAATATTTTATGTTGGTTTTTATCTTGGTTTTATTGCTGTGACATGTATTTTAGTGGTATTGTGTTTTAATCAGGGTAATATTGTTTTTCCTTTCATAAGTTTATTTTTTAATGACCTAGTAAATGAATTTATATGGGTAGCTAGCACAATAGTATGTATTTGGTAACATTACGTTTTCCAATCACTATCCCATTATCATTTAATAGAATCATGTACAGTCTTTCTCGCCTGTCAAATTGTCGCCCACGAAGCTTTTTAGCTTGTGTTGGCATTCACTAGGAAATTTTTTCTGTCATTTCTTTGATATTTTTCTTCATTTGTTACGTTTTGTGTAATTCTTCAATTTGAAGAATTTAGCTCTATTTGAAAATAAAGTTTGAATCAATCATATGTCTGCGTTATGATGAAAAAATCTATTTAAAAGATTTTATTCGGAAAACTTGCCATTAAAATTCATAAAATTGCGCTTGGTTGGCGAGTATATAAGAAGGGAACTATTTTTAGCGCATTTTATCGTTTATGGAAAAAAAGGCGCTATTGTGCTCGTCATATCCGCCCATCCGTCTGTCTGTCCGTCTGTCTGTCTGTCCGTCCGTGACTTCACGTTTTCGTCGACGAGAAAATGCGCTCTCTGTCACTCACTGCAGTACTGAGTTAAATGTTTTCCTATTTTCAATAAAAAAATACCAACACCGCTGAAATGTATTTTATATCAATGCTGTGTTAACCAAGCTACTCAAATTGTTGGTATTTAAAAATAACATCACTGTGTGTGTTGAAGATGAAATATATAAAAAATCCCCATTGAAAAAATAATAATTTGAATTTCATGAAAATGACATTACTAGAATTTTTTATTTCAGAATACCAATTACTTAAACACAGATAGATGACATTTCAACACGCTTTAAATTATTTTTTAATTATGCGTGCTCTCATTTTGAACGTCATAACAGAATATTTTCCAATAACCTACAATAATCGGCCATTGTAACGATATCTGCAGTTCATGGCGAGGTCAGGTTACCACAAGCAATCGCATTCTTGTCTGATGCTCAAACTTGACTCCAAGTTCTTGGTTATGTCAAAAACTTGCAAACTTTCTCCTAAACAGTCAACCAAACTCCAGAAACTTGAGGACAACTCCGCGTGATCTGCAGGCTCTAGTGATCTGCAGGCTAGTGATCTGCAGGCTAGTGATAGTGCTGGTGATCTTACAGGTGAGCATGAACAGAATCATGGTTGCTGTTCGACCACCTCGTTAATTAGCTGGATAATATTGTTTATTGCTTAAGGCCTATTTAAGGCTTATCTTTGTATTGTTCAGGCGCTAGCTGGGGAAATTGTTCATTTTTTTCAGTGTGTTAACAATTTTCAACATTTTTTGGTAGCTTTACCGAAATTCCTCATTATTACTTCGTATTTTTAGCATTTTTGAGAGGATCAAACATTTCAAGATTCTGCAGTTTGATTCTACGTTTATTACTGATTCAATTTTCAATTTGAACTTTCTTTAATTTATGGCTTTCGAGCTTGAGAACAAGAAACGCTCAAAAATAATCGGAAAGTCTTAGAATTATCTGTTGTTTCAATTTCGTATTTTTAGGAAAAGACCCTGATTAGCTTATACGATAATTTATTCTGACTTCTCTGGTATTTTTTTTTAATATTCCAATCTGATTTAGCGAAAAGATTCCATGCTTTATTTCCTCTTAATTCTTTTAATGAAAGAAAAATAATAATATGAATATGATCTAAAAATCATCATTATTCATCTTCATTCTGTAAATCCATTTTGGAATGATCTTGTGTCCAGCTGGTCGCTAAAACATGGATCGTCTCAAATGCTCGGAACGAACAAGTGATGAAATATTCCAGATTCCTAGCATCACTCGCGGGTCAGGCATGCGATAGATGATAGCGATGAATATTAATGTACTGAATTTGACTGATCTGTTTTGGCCTTCAAAAGTCTAGACTGAATTGAAGCTCGACTGCCTTTAAGAAATTCCGAACATCCTGCCGTTCCGAGCTAATGATACCCGATATGTTATCCTCTGGAACGTAAGTCTAAAGTTCTGTTTTAAAATACAGAAGAAATTTTTAATTCTAGGATGTAATTTAAAGTGATATTTTCACAGTTTCAATTAGTTCTGGATGTAATGAAAAATTATTAATCGAGACGAAAAGAAGGAGCAGACACTTCGTTTTTATTTCAATAGTTGTGGGTGGTTCTGTATCACGAAAAATGAGCGCGCAAAAATTTTTCTTAGGCGACTTCAATGATTTTTTGCAGATTTCTTGATCATTGTTTACTATAGTTCATTTACTATATATAGTTAACATATATATTAAATAATATAGGTAATATACATAAAATATAGTATATTCATTGAAATTTCATTCAGGAGAAATTAGGAATATATTTTATTTTTTTTATTTTTTTTATTTTCTGAGGAAAAGCCTGCTTCATTCAAATATCGGAAAAAGTTCAAAAAATATTCTCAGTTGAGGCTCGTTTAAGAGCTCATGGCACTCAAATGAAGAAAATAATAATAAACTATGGGAGAAAACTCCGAAACTAATTGCGAATGCGTCTTCAAATAGATTCTTTGTGGTTTCAAAATATCGTGTAATGCTAATTAGTAGGATCAAATTTGTGCTAATTAGCTCCTGAGCGACTAGTTCACGCCCGAGTTTTGAGGAAGTTTCCGAAGCGATAGTTTCAGCGGCTGAAAATATGAAATGTTACAAGATGGCCGCGTGATCATAGATTGGGTATGAAATATTATTACGCTTATAAACAAAATTAACAGATATAACATCACACAAAATTATCACGACGCAAAAAATTTGTCTCACAAGATTTATTAATTTATGTCAAATTAATTTCAATTGCGATCAAGAGGAAATTACAATATACTAACGAAATGTTAATAGTTTTACTTTTTAGGCAATTGTTGACGGGACTCTAATGCCTATACATGTATATACGTATAGTACGACCCATCATAATTATACTGGCAATCGCATTCAATTTATACTCCATTGGGCTCACACAAGAGCAAATTAGGCCCAAGCATCGCTATGATCTCTTGTCTAAGTTAAAAATCTGAGAATTAAAATATATTTAATTCAAAACCCTAACAATGCTCTTGTCCTACCAAAGTTAAGCGGAATGATTAGGCATTGATTATTAAAATTAAATGTTGAATTTTAATCAAACTATATATGAACCACAAATTTAAATAAAAACCAAGAATAAAAAACAATTGATGAACAATGTTTCAAATTTCGTTAAAGTAACCGGAGTTGTCGAATTAGTAATATATTAATTTACGATGAGAAACAAACTCATCATTCCTGATGTTCAGCTGAGCTATATAAATTTTGAGCCAAATTGATGTAAATCAGTTTAAAAATTCTTTCTGTCGTTTATTTTTGCGTGCATTCAAGTTAAAAGTAAATACAAATAAATGATTGTTAAAATTCAATGCATATGTATATTTTAGATTGCATAACAACTGAGATACATACTGATTAGAATAATACGATACAATTTTATTTACATCATCATGTATTTTCAGTCACATTGATCATGGACTCCAAGTCTGAAAATGACGAACAGATTCCAATAATGCGATTCTTGTTTCATTCGAAAGAAGTGATTGACAATCTGCCAGCCATATATCGCCCAGGTTTCATTCAATTACTATCCAATATCAATTTTTCTCTGTCAGGTCAAACGAGTGATGAATGTTCTAGCTGTGGATGAGCTAGACTCTAGAGTCTAAAAAATAATTCAATCGAATGAATTCCTTCATAATCAAAAATAGTAGAAGTTGATCCATTAAAGAAAATTTGTATTAATTGCTCAGAATTTTCAAACCTAACAAGGACTCCTGCTGTGCAAAATAACTATCCTGAAGCGCCAACTAATTAGCGCGAATTAAAAGTTGGATCAACGCTTGATGAACTAATTAGTTCCTTTCCCCATTAACAGATGCACGAGTAAATATTAATTTTCAATTGATGATGTATAAGCAATCCGAGGGCATAAGTGTTTCAAGTATTTAGAAACTGTCATTACCTGTAAATCATCAACAAAAACAAAAGAACGGTAGGAAAGATGATTATGAGTACTTGAACTAATTAATGAAACTCCTGCATCGCAATAGCATCAATCAGAGCGTCGCGTCATCATATGCTACTATGCATATTTTATTTCAAATCTATAAATATCGTCAAGGTAATAAAATAAATGCCTCCTCAATTTTATAGATAGATTTTATCGGGGATTTCGATTTCCCGAACAGAACGCAACCGACGACAAAAAAATATAACTCAGTACTCACTGCAGTGAGTGACAGAGAGCGCATTTTCTCGTCGACGAAAAAGCGAAGTCACGGACGGACAGACGGACGGACGGACAGACGGACGGACATGGCGAGCACAATAGTGCATTTTTTCCATAAATGAGAAAATGCGGTAAAAAGGCGGAAACTTGCAGGTAAAGTTTAGTCTTTTTCAGGAGGATATTGCAAGCTTTTCTTACGTATGACTTCGCTGACGCATTTCTTGTAAATTTTTGATGGCGTTCTGACAGCACTTTCAGTTAGGACGTGAACACAACGCACTTTTGTCCTGCCCAACATCTGCTGCCCGTCCGGACGTGAGGCGAGTGGTGAACAACCAAGTCCTCGGAAAATGGACAAAAGGAGACACAACGGACTTCACACCAAATTGTGCTAAGCAATAAGAAACGTCTAGTTCTGTCAACAGGTATGATATGATATGATATCTATGAACTATGATTATCTATTATCTAGATTATCTATGAACGTTAGCACCTCCTTAAGAATTTCGCATTTGACCTATAGACATTTCAGTCGTAAATTTTTGTGCTTACGAATATACGCAAATCAAAATAATAATACGCAAATCAAATGCACTGAGCAATTGTTTTCGTGTTCATAGGAGTACGTGGGTAGCACGGGGACTGAACTATTCAAACCAAAATGAAATCATCAGGATTTGTTTGTCCAAAATCCTGCTTTAATTCAGTCCATTCATTGCGAGTGATACGATCAGGACATCTGCGATATGTTTCCATTAACACGCGTGCAATTGAATTATATTCGTCACGCTTGCTCTTCGCTAGTGTAAGCCTGCTTGCGATATGTACACATGAACATGCATTGCACGTGCACGGTAAAACAACAACATGTTCAGTTAAACATCAACGTTTTAGAGGCAGGGATACGAAAACTACCCCCATTTTATTTTATGTAAATTACGCAAACTTTCGTGCTACGTGCGCTAAGTGGTGCGTGTGACGTGCGCTAAGTAGTGCGTGTGACGTGCGCTAAGTGGTGCGTGTGACGTGCGCTAAGTGGNCCATTATATTATCCATGCCGAGGAAGCCGGATTCAGCTGATATATAATAAACCAGACGAATATATCATTATGATCTTTAAATTGTTTCTACGGCTGAATTTATCGCAATTTCCATTCACTTTTAAACAGAATAAGCAACTCTACTCATTATCTCCGTTTTCCCATTTTTGATAATTTATGACAGCACCAAGCGCAGTGCGACGCATTCCTCATGCCTCGTAAATATTTTGTTTGTTTCATTCTTCACTACAAGAAAATAACTAACCAGCCCAAATCTCGGTCGAATGTATTCTACCAGCCCAAATCTTGGTCTAAAATAAGCTAGATAACGTACTTTTCAATTTCATGGCGATAATGATAGCTAATAATTCATATGACACAAGTTGTACTATGCTTTCGAAGCCTTCTTCAATAAATCTATTATGGTGCTACTAAGTCGCTCCTCTCTTCTGAACAAAAACAAAATCATTGAGGCAAGAATTCAAGGAAAGATTCATGCATGTTACCATTCATGCCACACGACTCTGACGTCACAGACTTCATCGGCCGGAAATGTTCTTCCATTTCTCAGACGTCTACGGCTGCTCTTCCAAACGACGTTCGTTGCTGCACCTCAAGGCGACAGATCCCATAGTGACCTATATTGACAGATCCTATAGGCGACAGTTCCCATAGCGACCTATAGTGACAGATCCTATAGGCGACAGATCCTATAGTGACCTATTGTGACAGATCCTATAGGCGACAGATCCCATAGTGACCTATAGTGACAGATCCTATAAGCGACAGATGCCATAGCTGTCTCTTATACACATCTAGATGTGTATAAGAGACAGGTGTTTCCGATCATTAATAGATATGACTTTTAATGCTATAACTTATGGCCGTACCACTTCTCAATGAAAAACTTACATCGGTAATCCTAAAATTTCCATGAATGAGAAAACATTGATTGGTATTTTCAGTATTTTGAGTAAACAGTTTATCAGTATCAGTTAGCAGTATTTTCCATCAATACGGAATATGTACCATGTTAATACAGGGTCCTTCAAAAAAAATTCCCCGATTTCAATAAGCTTTTGCGAAAATCATACGACACATACAGAAAAATTATTTTTATTTGTGAATAGCTTATTTGATGCCATTTTACATCATTTAGTACACATTACTTGGTTTTGAAAATTATGTTCGATAAATGATGTCCCCCATTGTTAAGACATTCACGTAGTTTTTCCCTGAAGTTGCCCATAGTTCTTCGTGTAACTTCCCTTGGAATGGCTTGACGTGGCTGCCACTTCCTACCTTTTAGTGCTGACCCTGTTTGTCTAAAGTTGGACACCCACAGTCTAATCGTTTTCGCATCAGGAACACTCTCATGTCGGCCACTATGGGCAACTTCAGGGAAAGACTTCGTGAATGTCTTAACAATGGGGGACATCATTTATCGAACATAATTTTCAAAACCAAGTGAAATGTACTAAATGATATAAAATGGCATTAAATAACCTATTCACAAATAAAAATAATTTTTCTGTATGTGTCGTATGATTTTTGCAAAAGCTTATTGAAATCAGGGAGTTTTTTTTTTTTTTTAAGGACCCTGATCCTTCCTACTAAAGACCTACAAACAATCACTACATAAATTAATTAATACACATTAAGCACTATCCTTCAATAAAAAAGAAAGCACCACCAAAGGGCTAATTTTTTGGACTGCAAAAAGAACTATCAAACAGCCTCTGGACCTTCCTTCCAGCAAAGAAGGGCTGTATTACTTACACAAAGGCTCGATTATTCTAGTCCGAATTCATATAACAACAATTTACCTCATAGTGGTAATTCCAATCGGTAGTGCTACCATTTTTATTTCATTCAGCACTGTTGTTCTTGAGGTTTATTTTCCAATCGGTAGTGCTACCATTTTTATTTCATTCAGCAGTGTTGTTCTTGAGGTTTATTTGGTTTTGTATCAAGGTTGTTGAATCGCTAATATACCAGACATAATACTTATGGCATAAAGATGATATGAATGATGAAAATCAGTCGCTTATGATGATTTGTTTTTGATTATGAGGACAAATTTTAAATTATTATTTTTTATATTCATTGACTTCATATTTCAATTCACAACTCATAGTAAATGATATACTGCATTTTTTGTACCGTTTAACGTGTTTATTCATACGTGTCTTGAGCAGTTCTTCAGACGAAAAGAGTCGTAAGTTTATTTTTAAGAAGTGTTGATCAAGCTCACAAGCATCTTACTCCTGCTCAACAAAATCCAATAAGTAAAATCGAATGCCTGCAATGCTTATAAATCTAGAATTTATACAAGCTCCATGTTTCCTGGAAATCTTGAAGCAGCTATCCTCTACTCGCTTAGCATAACGTTCCTTCCTCTTTAGTTAAGAGCGACGCTTTCTCCTGATTAATTCGTGAGTAATGAAGGATTACCAGTCATCAATTAGCGAATGGCCACTGATAATTCAGAAATAATAATCAAGTTGATAACTGAGGAAGGCTACCAGTTCTCGAAATTATCACGCTTTAGCAAATGCCCCAGTCCTTCGCCCGAAAAATTGCGACTGTATCCTTGACCAAAGCAAACCTAATTTTCCGAACCATGCTTAATATAACTCACCCTATGATAATAAACCAATTATCATTTGGAGTCTAATTCCCTTAACACTCACAATACGATGGTAAATAATCAATCCTTATAAGTCTCCTTCAACTTAAACTCAAGGTACTTTGCTAAACCATCGGTCATTACGAGCCTGCTTCTGCTTTCTTTCACGGTACGATGCTAAACCATCGATCATTATGAGTCTTACTGTGGCATGCAATGGACTTCATAGTGTTCATCATAGTGTGGAAACGCTTCATGGTGTTGCTTTAATTGTAATAATATACTGTGTGTTAGAAATTCCTATCATTATTTATCGACGAGGTTATGATACGTCTTTGATGTTACTTTGTTGAAAAATTCTGGATTGTTGTGATCGTTTGCATAATCACATTCAAACTAAAAATCATAAGAGATCTTTGTTGAATTATCCTTTTTAGCGCATTTTCTCGTTTATGGAAAAAAAGTGCTATTGGGCTCGTCATGTCAGCCCGTCTGTCCGTCCATGACTTCACGTTTTCGTCGTCGAGAAAATGCGCTCTCTATACTGAGTTATACTTTTTAATTATTCAGTCACCTTCTTACAGTTCCATCGGTCTCAGTGCTCACCTCAGCTAACAGTACACTCAAAAAATTACAGGGTTGTATTGTTCAAATTTTGACCCACTATCTTGCGCACAGCACAAGTAACGAGCGGACGTCCACTTATGCGGTCCAAACTGGGTCGCGATGACCCACACAAGGGATCAAAGAGCGTCTTTATTTTGGAAAGGACATCTCTTATTTCTATGAGTGTAGGAACAAGTGAATACCAGGCTCAGTCACTGCATTTGACGCACGACATACGGGCTGTAAGCGACTTAATATCCACTGTAATTTCCGGCAATCAAAAGTTAAAATGACTTCATTAATGAAACTGACATCGAGATTCTGAAAACAGCTCTTCGTCATGGCGCCGAAGAGCTTTTGTTCAGTAGCGAAGAGTGCGACGCTTAATTTGTGGAAGAATTTGGCAAAGCTCGCGTACATATCGTATCGACCTATAGGTACCTGGAATAACCTACCTCAACAATTTGATTGTATTTGATGAAATAATGTTATATCGTATCATGTAAACACTATACTCATCGGTTTTAAAGTTTATTGGTACATGAATACTGCAGAATTTAAATTAAAGTCCTTGTTCCAAGCTGAATTATTTAGGAAAGACCTTGGTCCCTGCTGAAGACTTTGCTTACGGTAACTCCTTTTTCCTTCCTCTATCTAGCTTACAGCTTCAAAATTGATACTTTATGAATGAATCTGAATATCTCAAGTTAAATTTGGCATTTCTTGCTTCTCAAGCCAGTGACAATACTTGGAAATTTTGTGCGTCGTAAATATTGCCATAAGTTATTCTGTACGCTTATAAGTCGCCATTACGGTGCTAACTTTGCAGAAATGACCGTCAGCGACGCCTGCTTGAAGCTCCTTCGCCATTTATGGGGATACTTCCGGTATTTGATGGCCTAATGAAGCCTTCATCAACCTCATAAAGGTTTGCCGAGGTTAGAAAATCCAGTTTTTCTCTCGAAAGTTCAAAGTAATGACTTTTGGTCATGTAATTGTGTGATCTCTACAGAAACTGTATTGTATTTGAGTTTAAAGGGTGCATGGCGAGACCGAAAAACAATTAAACTACCGTTCGCAAGATTGCAAAACGTTATCGCGGCCAATTTCCTGAACGCAATCCCGACGCCAACTCGTCAAAGTTTTCTATTTTCAATTGGTTCTGTTATGTGGCTTGATTGACTTACGAAGTCGCAGGAATCTTGTCGGGAAAAATTAGGTCTCTTTGCAGAATTCAAGTCACCGATCGATGAACGCAGTTCCTTCGGAGCGTTAGGCCACAAGTAATTAAAGAAGCGAACGCAACGCTGAAGAATTTCGGACTCCATTACAAGATGAGTTTTAGATAGCTTTGCTATTGATGTAACTCCGTCTCCTGGTGTTAGTTGAAAATTTATAGTTCGTTAAAAATTTGTGTGTTTTCGACAAGTTAAAAATCACTGTCCATACATGATTTTGCAAGTGAAGTGAAATGCAAGTGAAATTATTAAAAGTGTTTTTTATAATTTCATTTGCACTCTGATGAAATGTCTCTAAATGCTAAAAATATTACCACCTGCGAATATAACTATTAATATTGCTGATGCATGAATGCAGTCAAAACTGATTTCAAAATCAAGGAAAGCTCTATAATTTTGCAACGATTACAATAAAGATTGTATTCGCATTCTTTCCGTGTCTACGAAGCTAGATTCGTCTCATTGTTTATTATTCTTTTGAGGTTGAAACAGGTGTGCAAACGGCAACCTAAAACTGCTTCATGATTTCGTTGGCTGTGGTTTGTGCCGTTTCGTCTATGAGTTGAGGCATTGCCGACTTGGCGATTTGAAGAATAGCACCTAATCATTTTTAAAGCAATAGACATGCCGATGTTTCTACGGAATACGCTTTTTACGTTAAATGCAGGAGCAATTTAAAATCGCCGTGACTGGATAAATGTGTAGAGAACATGATGATGCCGTTGAAGATAATTGCTTGAAAAATTAAAGTCTGTTATAATTTCACGAGTGTAAGTTCAGCCATTTCTAAAATATAATTAGTATTCATAACTTTTTAAATTCATCTCGAAAGTACTCTGAAACTCAACAAAAAAAATGTTCAGATGTTCTTTGTAACTCAATGAGCCGTTTTTTTGTGAAAATTAGGGTAATTTTTTTTATTTTTACTTGCATTCGAGTAAAAAATCTTGCAATACAAGAATGGAAATTACTGTGCATTTGATGTAGTAAAAGACCTACGTTTTATGCATACACAATAGTACAGGCTCCGTTAACTGCATCAACCGATCTTGGATCACAACCGGAGTCGAGAAATATGGTATTTCACACCGGCGCAGGCCACATCACGGCTACAGATCATGCTTCTACATCACACTCAGTCCGGATCACACTTCTCTACCACACACAGCCCAGATCACACTTCTGCATCACACGCAGCCCAGATCACACTTCTCTACCACACACAGCCCAGATCACACTTCTACAACACACACTGCCCAGATCACACTACTCTACCACACACATAGATGTTCTTTGTAACTCAATGAGCAGTTTTTTGTGAAAATTAGGGGAATTTTTGTATTTTTACTTGCATTCGAGTAAAAAATCTTGCAATACAAAAATGGAAATTACTGTGCATTTGAAGTAGAAAAAGACTTACGTTTTATGCACATGCAATAATACAGGCTCCGTTAACTGCATCAATCGATCTTGGGTCACAACCGATTTTTATCGAGAGTCGAGATGGTATTCCACACCGGCTCAGTCCACATCACAGCTACAGATCACACTTCTACATCACACTCAGTCCGGATCATGGTTCCAGATCAAACTTCTGCATCACACACAGCCCAGATCACACTTCTACATCACACACAGCCCAGATCACACTTCTACACCACACACAGCCCAGATCACACTTCTACATAACACACAGCCCAGATCACACTTCTCTACCACACACAGCCTAGATCACACTTCTCTACCACACACAGCCCAGATCACACTTCTACATAACACACAGCCCAGATCACACTTCTCTACATCACACACAGCCCAGATCACACTTCTCTACCACACACAGCCCAGATCACGGTTCCAGATCACACTTCTCGATCACACGCAGTTGGGTCTCACAATAGCCCGACGCGAAGCACCCACCGACGACGCTCGTGACTGACATGCCGATGAAGCTGGGCTTCGCTTTGCAGCTTTTGGTCACTGACGAACATTGGCCAAATTTAGCTCAACTACTGAGAGCTTCATAGCCCCTGCGGCTGTCGTCTGCATTGCAATGCTCGAGCGCGCTTGGCAGCGCACGCTGGTCGAAATTGTCAGTTCCAAAACGAACATGAGTTGTGTTCGCTTTCCCTGACTTAATTTGTTTTGGTTTTAATACAAATTTCTAGTTTTCTTATTATTAAATCAATATTGTGTGAATTGAGAAAAGCTCAAATTGAAAATGACATTTGTGAAGTAAGATCAAAGTTTTTGCTCAGGATTAATCAGTATTTTATCGCATCATCGCATTTTGCCTGCCAAGATTAACTATAAGGTTTATGTAAATAAAAGCTTGCCAAAAATCCACCATTTAGTCACTATCGAAAGCTTGCCTCATTATTTTCCACACACACTCTAAGAGAAGTGCATCATCACAACATATATATATAATGCAGAGTGAATATATTTTATAAGCGTTTGACGTTTTTGATATTGGAGCTTCGCAGATTTGAGTCCGTCTATTTGGCAGTCGGCAAGACTTGTTAATTTTAATTACCTACATCGAATAAAGCTTGCGTTATAATTTTGTTTATGTTTGCTCGTTTTGTTTGGTGGCAGCGCTAACAAGCAGCGGCTAGCAAACGTGGCTTGATTTGGCTGACCATCAGAACGTGGAGTTTCTCGCCTCAAAATTCCGTGACAATAAAATCTTTATTATTGCGCGCAGCCATTTTGTAAAGAAAAACCTTTTATAACTGAGCAATGTAGTATTCACGAGTAGCTAATATACTTTTCTTAGAAATACTTCTTATATATATACAAAAAAATTGTTAGTAATAAATACATGAATTTTTATTTTTATGACTAATTAACATTATTCAAAGGTTGGAGACGAATAGTCAAAAGGCGCTGTAAAATAATGAACTAAAATTATTTGCTAGAAAAGCGAAAAAATGAACAATTCGATCAAGAATCTGAGAGATCCAATTTTTCTCCGCATGATATCAAATTTTCTTGCTTTTTTTCCCGCCCTTCCACAGAAAGAATGCCATCGACGTGCTTATTAAATCGCCTCGAGATAGAATGAGCGGTAAATCAAACAAATTAGGTTATGAAAGCACCTTGTCGGGGCCACTTATATTCTTCATACCTCGTCGACGCTGAAGATGAAAATGTGATGAACTTGGAAAGTTGGAACTGAAGAGTTCGACCTTTTGCTTTTCGTTTAGCCTCTGATCTGAGCTAAAGAATCTTGAATGAATTTTAGAAAAAAAAATTTATAAACATTCATTAACGATTTATTTCCTTTAAATAATTGGTCTCAGATGCATGCCGAGAAACATAAATCTGAAATTTCATATATTGATAGAATATCTCGTCTGTAGTTAAATGCAGCAAGGCGCAAACCCCCAAATATGCCACAGATTCTTTCGGTGTCAATGATACACCGAGAATTACTTCAGTCACTCATGAAGCTCGAGCTGTTGATTGATGTATGCCATTAATATAGGGTTGAGTGACCGTCTCCACGCTGCTGCGTCTCGAACATGTTTCTTTTCAGTTGAGGCTTTCGAAGCGAGCGATTGCTTCAGTCCATCTGTAATCATTGATCATCTTGAGTGATCAGCTCTGATTAATGACCAGCACACGCCAGATTTATCATCGACCGATCAATTTCCTAGCGCTGCCTGACGGATATGAAAATGATCAAAGGGCTGACTGAGGGAGTGGTTTCAATGCGCCAATGGCTAAATGGGCTATTCTATAGGCCGCAGAGATAAGGAAGAGTATAATTCAAGATAAACAATGTTAGAATTTGTTTTGAATGACTAGTGTGAGAGTATGACACAGCCACTCACTGATTTTGCATAAAATTACTGCTACACGCATGAATTACAACATTACTGATTTTCTGATTTTCGAGAATCCCTTTCATGAGTAGCATTTTTTCCTGATGGTCTCATTTCAAACCGAAATAATAAAAAATATAACTCAGTACTCACTCCAGTGAGTGACAGAGAGCGCATTTTCTCGTCGACGAAAACTTGAGGTCACGGGCAGACGGACGGACAGACGGACGGACAGACGGACGGACAGACAGACGGATGGACGGACATGGCGAGCACAATAGTGCATTTTTTCCATAAATGAGAAAATGCGCTAAAAACGATCAGAACTAAATATTAAATTTTTGAGCATTTCGCTTGAGCTGCTAGGTTTTCACAACATTTTATTATTCTCAAAACTCCATCAAAGACTGAAACAAACAAAGTCAGCCACTGGCAGGATTTGTTTGAAGGTGAATTTTAATTGTGGTCTTTTCATACCATTTCTATTTTATTTTATTTTGATGAATTTCCGGCTGCGAGCAATGGGTTAGTGAGTGCTTGGTGAGGTACGCAAAAATAAGCGCCGGTTCGATTTATCCAGGCGAAATTCAGGGATATGCATTCCGCTGTTGCGGAATGTTGGCATCGGCATATTCGCTCGACACGAAAAAATAGGAAGACACAGTGTTTGAAAATCACGTAGCACACCCAAATAAACGGCAGAGCTACCGATCATTAATTCTGAATCAAACAAGAGCTTCGTATTATTAAATACGAACTCATATCGAACCTTTTCTGGAATTTTCCTCAAAATATTTCAGTTTACAGTTGTTCATAAGCTCTCAGGCTTTAGGCATGGTCATTGGACACTGAGATAGACAGATATTGAGTAATTCATATTTCTCTTCTCAGTGCATATATAATTCCTTTCTGTAAAATTGCTGTGAGCTCGCATCAGATGCATTTGAGAAGGTTCCTAGAAAGTCGACTGGAGTTATTTGCTATCACGACTCATAGGATCTTTGTGCAATAGGTAAACTCGGCTGATGGCTAGACTCTGCTGATGGCTAGACTCGGCTGATGGCTAGACTCTCCTGATGACTAGACTCGGCTGATGGCTAGACTCGGCTGATGGCTAGACTCGGCTGATGGCTAGACTCTGCTGATGGCTAGACTCGGCTGATGGCTAGACTCTGTTGATGGCTAGACTCAGCTGATGGCTAAACTCGGTTGATGGCTAGACTCTGCTTATGGCTAGACTCGGCTGATGGCTAGACTCGGCTGATAGGCTAATGGCTAGACTGCTGATGGCTAAACTCGGCTGATGGCTAGACTCGGCTGATGGCTAGACTGTGCTGATGGCTAGACTCGGCTGATGGCTAGACTCTGCTGCTGGCTAGACTCAGCTGATGGCTAGACTCGGCTGATGGCTAGACTCTGTTGATGGCTAAACTCTGCATATGGTTAGACTCTTATTTCTCATTTTTTCAAATATTTTTGTGATCAAAAAACTTTCATGAATGTGGCTAATCAATGCTAGACATGATGAAATTTGTTTTTTTTGTGTGAACTATTCACAATGCAGACAAATAGTCAGAGTGAAACTAAAATTCGTACTATAAAGACTGAATATTGAACAAATCTTCAATATTCCCGCCTCGTTCACCATTACATTATCATGCATTCTCTGTTGTGACGCGACGTTAAATTTCAGTTAATAAAATAAGAGCTCTTCCTTTGACTCCTAACGATGCCTTCATAATGTGCGGCTTCCTCTTTGCATAAAGGCGCCTCAAATTCAAATTCTCCTTTGTTGAAAATCTCGGACACATTTTCGGTGTCCGACCATCGGCCGTACTTGATTTGCCCGTAATTTTGTTCTAGGGCTTTGTTCCAATCAGGCAGCCATTATTCAAAAAGAGTCAATTTTAAAAGCGATGCAGCTTAACGATGCACTTCAGGGCTCCATCTTGCCTGCCAAATACGAAACAAAACTCATAGTTTTCCTGACATGGTTTACCGAGCTCTCCTCGATCGCAAGGATGTCTTTGTACGGAGTCCTATTCTGGGTCTCGTGCCGATCTCAGGGCCGCGCGAACGCGATGTCAGTAACGAGCATTTCAGGATTTTGAAAGCTGGGTTGGATTTCATTGTCCTCGAGGCTGAGCTTTTCCAAGATCTTTACAGTTTATTGCTGTCTTTCGAGTAGAGAGTTCACGGGCTACTGAGGTCCAAGAGCCTGCCTACTGCTTGCCAAAGTGCGCGAATCCGAGAAGAATTGTCGGCCTCTGTGTTCGTAGAATTCGTAACAAGCTACGCAATATCTTGACTTGGGACGGAGACGAATTTCGTTCCTCTTTCTTGCATAATGGCTCCACTTCTAGGAAGACTCAAAATTTTATTCCGCCTTCACTTTATGATACCACATGAATTCTTGCCAGAAATGCTTTCTTCGCGAAGAGCAACGAACAATTGAAAATACCGCATTTGAATTTTCAGTTTATAAGGCTTCTATAATACGACTTAATTCCAAGAAAACTAAATTAGAATTACCTTCATACATTTTTAGTAAAATAAGATCCGTTAACATACATCTCTATGACGATAAGTCATGAATAAAAATAATTTAGGCTCAAACTACAGTACTGATTTAATTTATTCAAATTTGATGACTGGAGCTCTCACCTTTTATAACCTCCTGGGCTCTATAACATCAACTTTGGTTCAACACAACGGAAGTGGAAGCTCAGCTTCCAGACTTCAAAGCTGAACAAAGATACAGTTAATGAGGAGCAGATTCGCCATACTTGGCCAACTCAAGCAAGAGCCTGAGAAAACGTCGCAAACGAGATGTAAACGTCGACTGAGTTTTGAGCTTCCAATTAGGCTTTGGCTATATATTACGAACTTGATTTTTTAATTCTGATCATACATGTAATGATAGGTCTTGTAGAACTATGGTTTGTTTCAATATAACTCTCATTTCCATCAAAAATATTAAATTAAATTAATATATAGATAAACTTGAACATTTTAGTAAAATAAAACCGCTCATATTCTTCTTTAGGATGAAGCGTCTGGACTACAGATAATTTTCGTTCAGACTTTGCTGGCTGTTCAGATTTTCACACTGTTCGCTCACTGCCGTTTCTACGCAGTAAACATCAAACTAAAATTCCTCCAAATACTCAACTTAGAATTTTACGATTTCTCTACTGAATACATCAACATGAAATTTCTGGAATTCTCTCAAGCGTGTATGGCCGCCAAAAGTTGGTGATCGTAAACCCTCCATCGCTGGTCTTGCTTCAAGGGTGCGCTCAGAGAAATAGTTGAGGCTTTGTCTAAATAACGATTCACTTTTCGACCACGTGTTGGCCATCCTAATCCAGTTTGGCCCTACAAATGGGCTTATCCGTTCAATGATCAGAAGGTAGGTCACTATTTGGACAATATGATCCATTTCGTTTCTTAGAGTGACTATATAGGCCTGTATTCAGGGCCTATACTTTCAAAAAAGTTAAGAGATCGTAAGTTCATCAGCCAATCATCGACGGCCTCTCAAGCTAAACCCACTAATCATAGACAAGAAAATAGAGCGTAAGTACTTACGTTCACTTAGCGAGTTTTGAAAGTATGGCCCCTGAACTGCTCACCGGAAACGAGCGTGGGCAGCGGCTGGATATTACGAAGCCACAGCGACGAGTTCAGAATACCGTAAATTCAAACAGACGTGGATAGAATCTTCACTTGTTATTTCGTGACGAATGCTTTAAAATTAAAATAAAGAGAATTGAAATGAGAGCAGCGGCAGCGAAAAACATTGATGGTGACGTTACAACGTCGCATGTTAATTCTTGACCTCGAAATTTAAAATTATGAAATGTAATCACAGATTCATAACATCAGTCGGAATAATTGACGAAGCATAGATCACTTCGCCGAAGTTGATTCTTCTGAATAGTGGTCAAGCATGATTTATAAACGCTTAGATTGAATTATATCTATTTGTTCGTGCCACTATTCGCTAAATTAAACCTTGTGAGTCAGATGAAGTCTTAAGACCAATTACAATTCAGCTAAACGTATGAACCCGACCCAGGTGTTCATTTCGCTGTAGTGACAAAGCTGGAGACACGTTAGCTCAGACAATCACTACTTACGTAGCGGGATCGGCAGGATTTGAATGGGTTACCATCATAATGGGAGGTATTGACAGCCATTAAACTTAATTTGCTATAATGCGAGTTTCAATAATTGAATTGGATCAGAAAATGATCGTATTATCCACTTAAACATGACCCAATATTTATTTCGTGAAATTCTTCAATATTTCTCACGGTTCTATGTAGTGAATAGTCGCACAAAATGCCGAGTTATGTCCAGTATCGGATTTTTTTACGAATTAAAATAAATAAAAACAATACCAGCTGGCGAGCGACACTACACTTCATATAAGAGTCACAAAATTTATCCAACTTCTGTGAAAAATAAAATCTGGATAACGTATGCAAGAAAAGGCAATTAATTCAATATTATTATTGCCCTGCATGCAATTCTTATTGTATACAGGGTGTTCCATCCGTGCCTCGGCTCCTTTCCCGACGACTTCGTGCTGGCATTTTTTTCATAATTATTTGGCAATGTCTTGATGCTTGCGTGGTTCTCACTATAATACTAAGCTATTAGCAGCTCGATGCTGTCTACTGCAGAGCATTCATCTAACGGCAGCAGAAGAAAAATTCGGAATAATATTTAAATGTCTTGAAAGACCGCATCGAGCAACAGCTCCCGAACCTGTTAAGTCCATTTGAAGTTTGTGGAGCGATGAAAATTGGGGCCCAAAACTTACTTTCAGTAAACTTTTGAACCAAAGTCAATCCGATGAAGCGGAATCGCCAACAAAGTCTGAGTTCGTGCATTGAAACTAATCTAACTTTAGAAAGAAGCGTGATACAGAAATATAGAAATGATGTACAGTTGGTGACCCACTGTATACACTGTGCAAAAATCGTTACGAATGGTATGATTTCGTACAATATTGATATGGCATTGCTTTGGCTGTTCGTTGAATCGTAAAGGAATGAGTCACTGTTGCAAACTTGTATATGTTTCTCTTTCTCGATCCCGGGTAATAGAACAAAATAATGTTGTAGCCGGTTACAATAGAGAAACAAGCTGATAGGTGTGTAGGTCAAGTTTTACGTTACGGAAGTTGGGTGATTTATTATATGGTAAAAGCAGATAAGAATATAGAGCCTATCTTGTAATCAATTCAAGTTATAACTCAGGTTATTCCAGCATGATAATAAAAAATATATAATCCGAACAATAATTAAAATACCCAGCCTATTTGTTACTTTTGCGGAACCTTTTGCAGAACGATAGGAAAGAATTGAATATAGTTCAAGGAGTGTTTGTTTGCACATAAAATGAGTTGAGCGGATGCAAGTATGCAACTTAATTCACAACTGTAAGGCGAGTGGCTAAAATATCTTAAGCCCAAAACCACACGAGTTTCAACCACTGGCGTGACGCCAGTATAGTAAGATGTTTAACAAGGGAACGCAGAAGTTCTAACATGCATTTAAATGTTACAAGTCATAATGAAAACACACGCGCACAAACTCAAATTAAGTTAAAGAAAAGCAAATTTATCACGAGTAGAAATACGGCTTACGCAGGAAGTATTCACTGAAGAAGAGTTAAGGTAATAATAATTTCAGATTAACCTTATGATCAACGATGTCGCTTCCTAACAATAGACGATCAACAAGGGTGTGTACTATGACTTAATTAATAGAAAATAAATATTAAATATGTGTTGTCAATACGATTTACAAATGCTGTCAAGAGTTTCGATGCACAGTGTAAAATCGAAATGGGATCAAACCAAAGAAACAACGTTTTAGAACTTTTTTCAAACATTTGTAAAGCTGTTCTATTTACTTTTCATGACCACTTCTGTATGATACATTCATTTCTGAATTTATTTTTCATGACCACTTCTATGTGATACGTTCATTTCTGAATTCTCAACTGTGCTCAAATTTTATGACTTTATTAGACCTGAGGCACACACTCAATATCTCAAAGCCCGCGGAATCCATCGATGTTTCCGCAATTTTATTTTCATATCGCACGTAAAATTCCTATCCGTTGCTGCGGCAAGGGAAACCGTCGCGTTCCTATAACACTTATCGCCTCGAGTTTTACGGAAGACGTTTCCGCTCAATTGCTGAATTATCCGGCGATCGCTCAGATTCGACACTTCATCACATTCCACTTTTTATTTCGATGACGCCATCTTGGCTCGTGTGATCAGCATTTCAGTCTGTGCGTCATCTACAAGACGCTACTGCCAGCGTCAGTTATTTTGAACTAAAAATAATTCTTAACATGGCCGGAAAAATCGAAAAACGAAAAATTTGAATTTAAAATTTACTTAGAATGAATCGTACTACGAGCTTATCATGCTAGGTGCCTTTTACCTAACCATGATTTATTGTGTCTATAGAACGATTAATGTATTTCATTTATTTCAAATATAGTGAATCTAACATCGATATAATACCGATTGATGTTTCAATTCGAATTATTGAATGTGAGTTAGTATATAGTTGTGAATATTGTTTTTAAGGAAACTACAACTACACTTCCCTATGATCTATCTTCCTTGCATCAATCCGGCTTTTCAATTATTTCTAATCCGCGAAAGTGACAAATTTTTTCATTAAAAATCCCGTGTCAAATCCAACCTTGACCGCTCAATTCTATACTTCCATTATTCTTCTCTTTCTCGGATATTATGCCACCAAATAATTGGATTTTGTTATTTCCCTTTGGGAAGAACGAAATCATCTGCTCCGGTCAGAAGGAAACCGCAAAGGTCGCCCAATGCAGGGGTACATTGGGCGTCATTCTTTGTCTTTTGTGACGAGTCTTTTGTTAAGCACGTACCAGGTGGAGGCTACATACATTGCATACATCGTAACAAACAATATATCCTGACCAAACACATCCATACTGTGCACCACAACAAATCCAGCCTATAAATTACAGCATCCATCGCAACATAACATCAATCCATACATCCCAACACATTCATCACATCTACCGCAACATAACTTCAATCCAATTCATTCCAGCACATTCATCACATCTATCAGGACACAACGTCTACATCACACTAAATATATCAATCGTAGTCGAAACCGTTGAAAGTTCAAGTTTTCTGCCCTGACATGGCCGATGGACCGCGGTCAAAACTGTTAAGACGGTGATATACACAATTATGGACAGAAGGATCATTTGTGCTTCTTTATCTCTGTTGAATTATTATAATATAATTTACTATTTAAAGCCATGAATTAGTTGCCTTTCATATGGAGGATCAGCGTGGCGTCCACTAGCTTAACTATGAAGCCAGAGTGTGAGCAGTACATATTAAGTTGATCTGGCAGGGCATATAAGCTGGAGCAAATGTGAAGAAAGGTTTCAAGCCCCAGACCTCATTATACATCAGCCTCAGGTCACTTTTCTACACATCAATAATTTTTTCACCCTCCTAAGGAATGCAGGACTTTTGTCCGAGAACTAAATATTTCCTTTATGATCGATTCGTGATGCATATGCTAAGGAAGTCCCCACAATTCATGGCAAGAGTTTCAAAATGCATTGGCTGAGCATCCCTTCGTGGCTGAGCATCCCTTCCTCATGGGGATATCGAAGGTTACTTTCGTGGCTGAGCATCCCTTCGATATCCCCATGATCATTTTGTTGAACCGTCACAAAGTAGAACAGTTTTTCAAGGAAAGTTCTTTTAAAACGGCACAGAAATGTGCTGATAAGCCCCAATGACTACAACCGGGATCCACAATTTCATGTTTATGAGTTTGTGACAAATTTTACGAGAAAATTTTCGGGAAAACTGAGAACTTTATGCATCTGCCACGTCATCTATCACAACTTCTTTGCCTTACATTCCTTAATTCTCAATTTATGAGAGGCAAACATTTTGCTCCAATCAAACTAGAACACCAAAAATAAACAAACAAAATGTTCATGGCATTTTATGGGGTTCTAGAACACGAGGCAACATCTATCGCATTATTATAAAACATTTAATTTACAGGAAACATTCAAAGATATTACCCAGCAGCATTTCAATTGATGATGCGCGAAATATATAATCCCACGATTAATTTGCGTTATGATTGTGCCCTACTTAATTATACATACATAATTGCACGGGAATTTTTAATTGTGCTAAAGTCTAATTTAAAAAATATACATATATGTTGATATAATAAATGGCCAACTGCAAATAAAAAAAAGAAGTACTTGACTTTTATTAATTGATACCATTCTCCTGAGAATTCAAAGAAATCAGAACTGGGGTTCCATGAATTTTCCACCATAGAGAAACATATGAGAAATCTTGAAAACATGAGTCACTTTAAGGAGAATTACTATCGTTCCATTTGAATAGCCAAAGATAACTGAACTTCCTCATTAACAAATATAGCAATTCGTTTTTATTTTCCAGACCGTTGGAGTGGATTTTACGAGTTTAGCAAGTACTGAGTATTGATAACAAGTAGGAAAGCAATCTCCGAGTTATCTCGTCAGTTGTTAATATATGAGAACGCAATTTACGAATTATCTCGTTATTTGCCTTTATAAACAAGAACGCAATCAACGCCTTATCTTCATACTTTCTTTTCCTCGGTTTACGCATTCTTTCAGATGTCGGCCGCAAACAAGGCTCGGAATTTCTATCAGTAAATAATGAGATCATCTGCGCCGGTCAGAAGGATCCCTGAGTGTAACACGAGAAGCCGGATCATTAGGTGACCTTTATCTTTTGTGACGATCTCTTTGTTAAGCACGTACCTGGTGGGGTATAAAATGGGCACCCGCGGCGAGAAGGCAGTCAGTTTGTTCCAGTGCTGCACAACGACAACGTGCTCATAGTAAATGCTGCTCTTTCATCGTTAACGCTTGCCCGGTGTGTTAGTTTAGAACACGCATCAGTTTCGTTAGTTTAAAGCTGAAATTTAAAGCAAGTCAAAATAATCGCTGCAATAATTCGATTACTAAATATTTCTTCAACATAGAAGAAGCTCTTCCTCCTAGTGTTCCTTTGGCTGCTACCTTTTACCGTTACCGACATGGCAAACAGACATGATGTTCACTCCCTAATTTCATCCACTGAAGGTGAACAAACTCTGGTTTGGAACTCAGACAACTTGGAGCATAATTTTTCTGATTGGGAAATGGAAATACTGAACGACATTTGTTCCCTCCACTTGAGAGCGCTGCAGCAGCCATCGCATTTACTTTTTGAAGAACTCGTGCTTGTTCTAACTCCTATTTTTCTTGACTCTGCAGTCTGGGCAGATCTTAATGTTAAAGAAGATATGACACCTACAACTGTAGACATTCTATTCTCTGAAATTATAAGCATCATCGACTGTATTTCTCCTACCAAATACGGACAACACAACAACGTCGACTTTGTCGACTACTTCAACAGGATGGAGGCCTCCGTTCGAGGGATGGTCTGTGAAATTGAAGACTCCATATCCCTGAAGCGAACAGGCCTAAATCGTGAATCTAGACTCAGTGAAATTATCCGGAGTCTTTTCTCGATGTACGATAACGTCGTCAAGGCTGGAGTCATCCTCGGCAACACTCACCACGAACTGTGGTCCCCGCTTCTGGACAAACGCTCCCTGCAGGATATACTCCCACAATCTGAAGAAGACAAAGCTTGTCCCGTGTGTTTGGATATCAACATTACAGAAGAAGAGAATTTCGTCATGTTTTCCAGCTGCAAGCATCTCTTCTGCCACTCATGCATAGTGCGGTGGATGGAAAACAAGTGAGTATACGCACGCTCTCGTATAATTCGATATGCTTTACAGGTTTTTGTTATAAATATTATTAGTGTTTGTCAGTCATATCCTGGAAGCCTATTCTACGGAGAATGATTTTGTTCTACTCGTATGTACTTTTGATGATATTATTTGAAAATATATTTCAAAAATCTTTGGTAATTTAATCAATACTTTGAAGTCCTTTTTTTTAAATCAGTCATTATTTGAAACGTACTACATGGTTATCACACTAGGAACATCATAAATCTAGCCTTAGGTTAAGAAGAACTATTTTCCAGGGTTAATTTCCCTACGGTTTCAAAACATTGACACAACGAAGCTAAAATATTGCGTTCTTTTTTACGTGCAGTTCGTCTTGCCCNAATCAATGGGTATCGAAAATCAAGAATAATATCCGTATAATATGATGTGACGTCAGTAAAACTTGATGACCAGCACGCGCTGCAAGAGGGAGATGGTGCGAGTACCAGCTACCTGTGATAAAACTTGATGACCAGCGCGCGTTGCAAGCCCCCGCAGCCGGGGAAGATGGTGCAGCATCAGCTACCTGCGCTGAATCAATGGGTATCGAAAATCAAGAATAATATCCGTATAATATGATGTGACGTCAGTAATATTGTATTCAAATGACAGACAAATTTCGTACAATATTTATGTATATAATGTAAGCTTTCAAAATAAAAGATCTACTTTTAATTTTTCGTTTTAAATCCATGTCTTTTCACCATATAGTTTGCATGACAAGTAAATCACAGTCAACATATAAATAAACTCACTATCATAGTCAATTTTGTTAGTACCGTATGTAACAAGTACAAATTATTACATTTTCGAATTGTAGAAAATTTATGTTCATTAATTTTGTTGGAAAAAAGAAGAAAATAAGTACATGCAGGTGTTACCAGCTCCTACAATGTGATGGTCAATTCGTTAAGTAAACTCTTAGGATTTTGGGCGAATCACGATTAAAATTTTTTTGTGAAATTTTCCAGTCGTGTTTAGCATTGAGTTGTGATCGCTTTGTCAATCAATCGCCTGAATGATCCCGCGCACAATATTGATTTTAAATAAGATGAGAGGATTTTAATTAAAATGAGATGATTTTAAATAAGATGAGAGGATTTTAAATAAGATGAGATGATTATAATTAAAATGAGATGACTTTGAATAAGATGAGATGATTTTAATTAAAATGAGATGATTTTGAATAAGATGAGATGATTTTAATTAAAATGAGATGATTTTGAATAAGATGAGAGGATTTTAATTAAAATGAGATGATTTTAAATAAAATGAGATGATTTTAAATAAGATGAGAGGATTTTAAATAAGATGAGATGATTTTAAATAAGATGAGATGATTTTAAATAAGATGAGAGGATTTTAAATAAGATGAGATGATTTTAAATAAGATGAGATGATTTTAANCATTCTTTTCTGTCTCTTATACACATCTAGATGTGTATAAGAGACTGATACAACGTTACGTTATATTCGCACACAAAAACGTCTCAATATACAACGTTACGTTATATTCCCTCACAAAAACGTCTCAAGATACAACTTTACGTTATATTTCCTTACAAAAAACGTCACAAGATGCAACGTTACGTTATATTCCCTCATAAAAACGTCACAAGATGCAACGTTACGTTATATTCCAGCACAATAACGTCACAAGATACAACGTTACGCTATATTCCTTCAAAAATACGTTACGAGGCCGCACTATCGTTCAAAATATATTTTTTTTATATAACATGTAAATAGATGGATATACAAAGCTCCGTTTCGGTTTAGGTTGGATGAGTGATTTTCAATTAGGAAATTATTGTGAAGTCAACGATAATTATTCCATATAATCCTTGAGAAATGCCTGTTCAAAAACTAAAACAGAAAATCTTTAGCCCGCTTCAGGTAACAAGTGGATTAGAAAAGTCTCATGGTCTATAGGCCTACATAGGCCTGAGCTCTTCAATGGCGGTGCCTGACCACAAGAAGTTATCATGATGTATACAAGACGTGACGAAACCTCGCTGTTTATCACAGGTCTGGTCCGATAACGGAAAAAATGGAAGTAGCGATCTTCTTTTTTTTTTTTAGCTGATCAATCGCTCGACTTGTCTCGTTTGAGGCCTAAAAATAAATTAAATTCATTCGAATCAGGCTTTGAAGAAGTTTTTTCACTCACAGCTTATTCGGTGAGAGGGGCGAGTGACAGCGAATGTCGATTTTAAAAGCTAAACTAAACCTGCTCTGATGCGTCCATTTGATGAATTAAAATAAAGAGAACACGTATACGCGACAAGAAATTAGTTAAACCATCAGTTGTTTCTTCAATTTTGTTCGCCAAACTAACATAATTATTAATAAATAAATAATATTATTATTATATTATACTAACAATGTAATGTAAATTATCAAATGGGGTACAAATTACCTAGAGCTGTCAGTCTTACGCGTTCCCGCCGAGCCAGCCTTCGGGCAGTAATGATGTCAAGAGTGAGAAGTTCTACGTATTCCGCAATAAACGATGAATGACTTAATACTACGATTATGTGGTATGGATTGAACAAATGCTTTCAAGAACAGACTAGATAAAGCTATGGAAAAATATATGTTCAGACTTGAAATGCCTAGCACCATATCGAACCCGGTACTGGAAGTCTAGTAGCTATTTCAAACTATCGTCAGTCTTGAAAAGATCCGGTCAAATGACACTATTTTAGATCTTCTGTGAACAAGTCACGAAAAGTTCAAGAATCGGCGACAGGCCACATCAGGCCATGTTATGTTATGTTATGTTATGTTATGTTATGTTATGTTATGTTATGTTATGTTATGTTATGTTATGTTATGTTATGTTATGTTATGTTATGTTAGGATAGACGATTATAAGTGGAAATGTATCGATGATACGTGAATCTTCAAAAAAAATTAAATAAATTAAACAAAAATTTTTAGCCATACTTTTTTGGTATTTTGCGTGAACATGTGAAGCCAATTGGATGTAAGAAACGTCAACTTTTGTCTTGTGGCAAGTTTTCTACCATTGGCGTCTGTATCTAGTTGACTACCAATTGTATATGTGAGAATTTGCCTACGAATTGTGTCTGTTTTAAGTTGTCTGTTATAGAAACATTTTGAGTGTTAGAGAGGAATGAGAGGAGTAAAGACACCAGAAACCGTTAAGTTTAAAAGGTTTAGGTATAGAATAGAAGTGTCGGCGTTGAAGAAATAGGCCCATAGGCCCATGGTCGTTCTGTCAGCCGGTTTCTTATCAATTATTAAGTAAGATGCTGGATTATTTACTCTTTTTCTCATCATAAGAAATACTGCAAAAAGTCAAATCAAGATATCAATTCTATACCAGGAAGGGAGGGCAATGTGCTCATTTTTAAGTTTATCATGGAATATCACCGTTTTTTAAACGTATAGAAAATTTCGATGGCTAACAATAATAAATTAGGAAAGAAAATAATTTAAAGCAACTCTATTCTGTTGATGGCGCGTTAGTGGACTACTTCGTTAATTTGTTTTGATATTATGCACACACAATAGCATCTGTTGATTCATACTTTCTCTAGATACATTGCGCTTTAAAACTAAAAATTCAAATAAGCACACATTCAGAAATACTTCATACATAACGAATGTACCAATGCAAAATCCGTCAAAGAACTTTGGTTTATTTGTAATTCTTTTGATTGATATTGGAATAATTTTACAGATAACGGATTCCTCTACCGATATCAATACTACCGATATCAATATATTGATATCGGTAGATAATCATTATCTACCGATATCAATATAATGATAAGGAATTGAGAAATACTGATGCAAATATATAAATTTTCCATGTCTTAGCCATCAAATAAATCGCCATGCTTCCTTATCAGAGTGAGCAGATTGCGCGAGACAAGACCCCATGGTTACAGAGCAGAGTTCAACTCACTGACCTTGTATCCACAAATAGAACGGAGATGATAATAACTAAATATAACTACTATGATCGGGGGATCACAGTAAAAATTGAAGACTAATGTTGAAAACATTAAACTACGTATTTTTTTCTTTTTCCTCCGATCATAAGCGACATAGGAGATTGACGTAATTATAACCGCATCAATAATTTGAAAATAATTTTCTTGTCGTTCATTATCTTCCTATTGACGAAATTACATAAGCCTATGTCTTATAACTAAAAAGATACTCGTGAATAAGTTTTTTTGAATGCACAAAGCGAATCAATAAAAATGTGCACTGCGTTTTGCGCGGACACAAGCCTAGACCTTGACAAACTGGTTCTCTATGGGAAATTTTCCACCTGAATTTTCAACATCTGCTGCAAATTTCCCACGCACTTTCCGACTATAAATGAGAAAACCAGACGAGTCCTTCCACTTTGGCAGCAATAAACCAGGCAAGATGATTGGGGCGTCAGGAATTCTAAAATTGAGTATTTCTTTCATTTTGGCCGCGCTTGTTGCCGGTCGGAATACGGCGCTCCGAGATGGCATACAGACGAGAGAGTGGCCATGCCCAGTGGACGCGGATATTGCCCCTTGCGTTTGTACTACCGATGATGATTTCAATCTTTTCATGGAATGTTCTCTGGTCAAGACGTCAGGTGAATTGACCACAATTTTTACGGCTGACTTTCCCTTCGTTAATTTTGTTTCATTGACGATTGACCACGCAGGATGCACTGACTGCAACCTCAACACCCTTCCAGCTGATGTCTTTGGAGGTGTTGGCTTCCAAACCATCACAATCACTGGAACAAATCTTCAGACCGTCGAAGAACAAGCGTTCAGCGCCTCCCACGAAACATTAAAGAATCTGAGGCTAAGTTCAAATAAAATAAGTGCCTTCCCTTTTGAATCATTGGGAGACTTCAAAGTTCTCACGCAACTTCGCCTTAACGGTAATAAATTCAACGCCGACACCCCAATCCCTGGCATCGTCTCTGCTACACTTACGGAGCTGAATCTGTCTACCAATGACGAACTCGTCATTACTCCCGACCTCGTCACAAACTGTCCAGAGATTCGCATAGTGTCTCTCAGAAACGGAAAGATTCCAAGCGTGCCCCTCTTCGATACAAGTCCCATAAGCATGTTCAACGGACTAACCAACGTCCATACCATCGACTTCGCTGGCAACGCCATCACGGAAATACAGACAAACTCCATTGTTTCTGAAACTGATACGCTCACCAAAGTGGACTTCTCCCACAATGACATCAGCATTGTGCATCCGACTTTTGTTACAGGTTCGTTTCATCAACTTCAAGGTTTAAAGTTATTCTGAGTCAAAATAGTAAAATTTCATGAATATACTCGTATCTTAACGTAGTTTACATGGATTAAGTCTCTTCATTAATGGCAATGCTCCTATTCCTCATTGTTCTCCATATAGTTTCACAAAACTTGAATCTTTGGAGAATTTAAATTATTAGATTATATCTAACTTATAATCACTGAATCATATGGTGTGAACGTCACCAAGTGCCACTTCATTTTGTTGTCTTATGCCCTGTGTAATGCAATTAATAATTAATTATACATTCAGGCTCAAAATTAATATGAAGTTCTTAACTCTCAGGGTTCTCGTCTGCTACCGGCAACACGCTCCTCATGGCAGACAACAAAATCAGTTTCCTGGACGAGAAAGTCTGGGCTGCGATTTTTGAAGAACTTCCAGTAGAAAATTCCGTTGACCTTTCGCGTAAGTAACTTTCTTCTAATCAGAACTTGAGCTTCTACCAGAATTTATGAATTTCGCGCCAATAATGTTTTAATCTTTCAATGGGTTTTCAAATCAAACTTGGTCATTTCAAGAACATTAAAAGACTCGTAGCGCAAGTTCCTTTACATGTGCGGATATATGTATCTCAAAACAATTACGCACGTTAAAACAAATCCAAAATAGAAGTTTCTTCCTACTTACCTAATACATTAAAATGAATGCACATTTCCAGAGAACCCAATCCTGTGTGGCTGTGAGATCGCGTGGCTGGTGAACAGCTCCTCGAAAAAGTCCCTCACGGAAACGACGCTGTGTGAAGACGGCGTCCAGGTCGTCAAAAACCTTCCACCGGCCGCTTTTGTCGACTGCTAATGAATTCACAATGTTTTGATGTATTGCTGGAATAATATTCATTGTTAATTACATGCGAAATTTTATATCGGTCCAACTCAATAGCTTTGTAAGAAATGAGGTTGTCTTTCAATACATACCTTGCTTCAAAGCAGGATTGAAATTTTGTTTTATTGTTCCCCACGGTTTAAATATGGAAAAATATACCAAATATGGAATTGAATGTTTGTATAAAATTTGAATGGATTTCCAACTTACGCAATAACCGAGAAGTGAGTAATCAATACTCTAGAGTAGTATTTATCAAAGGTTCAATAGTGTCATTAATATACGTACACATCACACACACAGTGTTTACTGTCGAATGACTACGAAATGAGAGCTATTAAGATGCGTCGGTCATAGAACCGTTATACTCGTGAAAAAAATTTTACGATACCTACTATTGAAATGTCGCAAAATAAATAAATGCATGAATAAATCGTTTTTGTTTTTATTGACTTTCTTCTGCTTCTCATATTTTATTTCGTTCATTTCATATTTTTTAGACGAAACGACTACCGCAATAGAATACTTGAAAACGTAAAAGTTGATACCGTTTGAAGTGCTCATGCTAAGGATATTTTACTTTTGATTACGGTAGTAAAAAATATAAATTCGTTCTTTCGATGCATTCATCATTCGCGCTTTATATGAGGAGAAAAAAAAATTGTGTTTTATTGCAACAATGGCAGTTGAAACAAGATAAATGAGTCAAGCAATCATAAAATATTTAATGACTATGAGTAAGCTATTTAGCTAGACGGCCTTCACGCCTATGACGAATTCAATAAGGAAGATCAAAGTTGTTATTCAGTGTCCAATTTCCCAATTGTGATAGAAAATTAATTTATTTGAGCAAGCTCAGTTCAACACAGCTTCTACGTTGAAAAATCAGAGTGGCAACAATAAAATATCACAGAGAAATTAACCATCAGAAAAAATTATTCCCTTCCATCTTGTTCAAGTAGACGCATTCAGACAGAACAAGTGTTATCTCTCAAGAACCATGTGAGGTTGTTTCTGTAAAACATTATCTACAACAATCGTCGCTGACTTGTTTGATGCGTTGCCCAGGGAAACCAGCATCTGCTGCCCTCCAAGGCCAACTAAGAACCGGCAATAATGTTCTCAAAGTAAGGAAACATTTTTATAAAAGCCTCTTTCTTGTGTGGAGCATTTGCCATGATGAGGGCATCAGTGGTGTGGCGCCTGAGTGTTGTTTGCATCTCAATTCACTTTGTGTTTGGTCGACAATTATTGGTTACAAGCGATGGAGCTCAAACTAAAGAATGGCCGTGCCCCGTTGATGCAGACATCATGCCTTGCGTCTGCACCTTCGATCAAGATTTCAACCTCTTCATGGACTGTTCTGATGCCACGAATATTCAGGAGTTGAATAAAGCTTTCACGGCAGATTTTCCTTTCCTCGAATTTAAATCGTTGACGATCGATCATACTTCATGTGAATCTTGTTCCCTGACAACCTTGCTTGCCGATACATTCGGGAGTGTGAGCTTTGAACATGTAACAATTACAGGAACTAAAATAGAGGTTGTTGAAGAAAATGCATTAAGTGCTTCACATGACTTGTTGAGAGTTTTGGACTTTCATGCCAACCAAATTTACTCCTTCCCATTTGAGTCTTTGGGAGATTTTACAGCCCTTACATCTCTCAATCTCGCGAACAATCACTTCAATGCAGACCATCCAATTCCTGAAATCATCTCTCCGACGTTGAGTACCTTACGATTGTCATCTCAGGACAAGCTTGATATTTCTCCTGGACTTGTCACAAACTGCCCTCTTATTCAAAAATTGTACTTGAGGAATAGCAAGATCCCTGAAGTTCCTCTTTTTGATTTGTTTCCCATAAGCATGTTTTCAGGACTGCAAGACATTGCAGTCTTGGACTTCGGAGTCAACGCCATTACCGAGATTGAGTCTTTTTCCATCGTGTCTGACGCGAAGACTTTCATCAATGTAGATTTATCTCACAACGACATCAGTATTCTGCACCCTTACTTCATTACAGGTTCGTATTAGAATTAAAAAAGTCTTCAGAGGTACGATAGTTTCTTATTTTGCATTTACTTTTAATCTCACAATGCCGACTCGACTCAAATCTACCAATTGAATTAAGGCTATAATGGGCGGATATATACTGGATGTTCTTAAATTAAAAGTTTGAGAAAAATAGCCATTATGCGCTTAAAATTGATTCTGTTCAGCTGTGTTTTTTCAAGAGAAACTTGCAAGCTAGAACGTTTTCTGGGCCTATTTCTAGAGAAAATTTACTTATGAACAATTTACCCTAACAGGCTTCTCTAGTGATGTCACCTCAACCTTGAACATGTCACACAACTCAATTGCTCGCATGGATCAAGAAATCTGGGAGAACGTTTTCGCTGAACTTCCTCAAGAGAACTCCATCGATTTATCCGGTAAGTTTAACACACAATTACTACCATCGCATACATATAGGTAAGAAAGAAGTGCACGTATGAAACAATGAATGATAATAAATTTCACGTAATTTTACAATATTCCGTTTATAAAAATTTCTGCTCTGTAGTGATGTAATTTAATTTTATTGTGAACAGATTGATTTAGTTAAGATTACATTATTTTAAAATCACAACACGTACGATCGAGAGATAAAAAATTTTACCTCTAGAATGTAGATCACGTAAGCGCATTCCTCTGTATTTTCTTGTATTTCTCGCATTTGTATTATATAATGATGTAATACATTACATTACAACATCATTTTCATTAAATAGATGAGTAATGGCGACATTTTTATTGACTGTCTGGCGCCGTTCACTGCATATTGTTATGGTAACCTTATTCGATTAATCATAACCCCCGATCGCTATTAAGCTGAAAGGTTTGTTCTATGCCCCACCATTTAGCCCCATCTATTCAGTTAAAGTTATCTATTTCTTCTTTATATAAAGTGCATTAGTTTCAAGATATTTACCGGCGTTATAACCAACCTCATTACAGTTAATCCAATCCTGTGTGGCTGTGAGATTGCGTGGCTGGTCAACAGCCCCGCCTCACGGCGGTCACAGTCCAAAAAATTCCGAAAATAAAGTAACCAAGTTGAGTGCGCCACTTGAACCTGAAGAGAGCAGGATTCATACCCATGTCTTCTTTATATAAAGTGCATTAGTTTCAATATATTTACTGGAGTTATAACCAACTCCATTACAGTTAATCCAATCCTGTGTGGCTGTGAGATCGCGTGGCTGGTGAACAGCCCCGTTACTATCGGCCAGCATGAGAGCTCGTGAGAAACCACCTTGTGCTCCAAGCAAAGAGGTTAAACAAACAATCAGGGAGAGAGCGCTTCATTGCACCCATCGTCGCTGTGGGAACAACTCAGCATCGTCAAGATGGATAGCAGTAAATGGAAATTTTTGTTGCTTTTTCTTCACTGTGTCTCAGTCTTCAGAAACGCTAATGGCAACACAGAGACCAAGAATTATCCTTGCCCGCTAGATACAGAATTCTTGCCATGCGTGTGCACAGAAACCACTGATATGCTTCTCAATGCTGACTGTTCCGCTGTCAAAAACCATGATGAACTGGCACTGGCTTTTAAGAGGGCTCAATTTCCCTTTTATAAATTCAACAAACTAACTATTGATCACAGTGGATGCTCTAGTTGCTCCTTACAAACTTTAACCCCAGAAATTTTCAGTCCAATCAGTTTTGTGGACGTGGAGATACATGGCACTAAAATAACTACTGTCGAAGACGATGCATTCACTAAGTCCGAAGAAACCTTGATAAGTTTGGATCTAAGTTCAAACAAAATCAATTCATTTGGATTTGAAGTGCTTGCTTCTTTCAAGGTTCTTGAAACACTGAATTTGCAATCTAATGCACTTGATCTTGACGAATCAACAGAGATTCCACAGCTCACCTCGGCATCTTTGAAGCACTTCTATTTGTCCAACAATCCCAAGATTCTTTTCGACAAACTAATGGTTAGCCAAATTCCTACTCTAGTTTCCCTGCATATGAGCAACGTAAGTCTCATCGATATCCCTCTGATCACCGAAGATAGCGTCAGCATGTTCGACGGTCTCTCGCAATTGAAATCTTTGGACTTTTCTTCTAATAGTTTAACGGAACTACAAAGTGAAGTGATCGACACCGGCACTATGTCAGTTTTGGAAACTGTGGATTTTTCAAACAACCAAATAACTACAGTACATAGGCTCTTCATCAACCGTAAGTATTTATATTCAACATCCCCACGATTGCGGAAAAATGGCACATAATGAAAACTTGAAATATTTTTGGTCAAATAACATACGGACCTTCTCTTATTGTAGCTAACATTCTTTTTCGATTGATATGGAATTTGTGTTACGGATATAGAATTTGTGTTGCAGAGATTATGAAAGTCGCCAAGCCGACGTTTATTTAAAATGCAACCAAGTTTAATCTTTCGTTCAAACCGCAACGCGCATTGCTTATATTGGTGCTTGTCTTATTGGTGCTCAAAGAAATCGCTAGCCTACTGAATTTCTTCAGTGGCTGTTAAATTTCCATCAAAGTTACTTGAGGGAAAAATGAAAACAGAGTTCATTTAAAACATTTTTGTCTAACTCATCATTTGCAATTAAAATAGCGGCAAATTTTTGGAATTATAAATTAGCAACACCAACCTTGAGAAATGAACTGCATGATTATATTCATAATGTTTCTATACCGCAGAGGTTGTTGCGAATGGTAAACTGGATCTGCGACACAATCTACTCGACTGTCTTGAAGAAGACGTCTGGAAGCCCACTTTCTCGGCACTTGGAGACGGATCCATCGACCTGACTTGTAATTTAAATTAAGTTTTTACGAATTGAATAGTTCAGCTCAATCATTAATCACTCTTCACCTACACTAATTAGTGAAATATCCCATTAACATGCAGATTGAACGAATACCGGGAAAATAAAAAGATCTCAAAATGAACATATTGCATATTTCAAATTTTAATAAATAATTCTTTGAAACCATTATTTTGTGCCAGATAACCCGCTGCTGTGTGGCTGCGAAGTAGCCTGGATTGTCAGAGATGCAGAATATGTCGCTAAACTAGCGCCCACGACGACCTGTTTGGACGGCGTCACGCTTTTCGTTGATCTAAAGCCAGAAATGTACGCAGACTGCCCACCGTACCATCTGTGCAATGCACAGCGCGAATAACTGAAAAACACATTATCATTTGAACTGAAGTTTTCCTTAACCTTTGCAACGTGATTTCAACCTATAGGTTATGAATTAGTTCTTCTTAATACGAAAAGCTGAGCAGATGAATTAGTCCAACTCTGCACAAAAAGCTGAGCAGATGAAATAGTCCAACTCTGCACAAAGTGCTGAGCAGGCGAATTAGGCCAACTCTGCACAAACACTGAGAAGGTAAATTGGTCCAATTCTGCACAAACGCTGACCAGGCGAATTAGTCTGACTCCACGTAAAGAGCGGAGCAGATGAATTAGGCCAACTTTGCACAAAGAGTTGGCCTAATTGGCACCGCTAAGAAAATTGGCATGTGAATCAGTCCAACTCTACACATAGAGCGGAGCAAATTAATTAGTCCAACTCTGCACAAAGAGCTGGTCATATCATGCACTCCCCACAAAGCTAAAAAATATAACTCAGTACTCACTGCAGTGAGTGACAGAGAGCGCATTTTTTCGTCGACGAAAACTTGAGGTCACGGACAGACGGACAGACAGACAGACAGACAGACGGACGGACGGACATGGCGAGCACAATAGTGCATTTTTTCCATAAATGAGAAAATGCGCTAAAAATACATTCTCTATTGAAAAATCCTTGTACGAATTTATCAAATGAAATGCTTGCTGATTGATAATCCCTCCATTTATTAATAATTAATCAAATTTTAATTTTTGTGCCAGTACCTTCCCCCCAGTTTCGCAATGCCTCACTATTTTCCCATTAATTATAAATTTTCTGGCCTAGGTATTATCCTTAAAGCTAAGTATCGTGATTATCCCCTAGATATTTACGACAACAGGCTTCAAACATACTAAAAATTGTCCAAACCAACTTTGACAAATACATAACAGGCAATGGGCCTATTTCTTCAGTGCCGACATTTCTATTCTATTCCATAAAGGACAGTTACTACTAACTTCTATTATCGTCGACAGCGAACACAATCTAGCGTTTAATCCTTGTCTAAATTGCACTCATCAGACATTCGTGTGACACGGATAAGGCTTTCTTTCGAAGAATCCTACCAATTCGTGTCGCCAATCACCACCACATCACATAAAAACGTGATTGATTGAGGCCTTATAGTAAGAATTGACACAGCTAAGAAAACAATTTTATTTGTTTATTGCCTTTTTCTACTAGCTTTGACGTTTTTGTCTCTGCCTGCTACCAGGTTACACGTTAATGATGGTTGTGGAACCATAAGGTCATCAGCTCAAGGCTCGACACAACTCTAATATATGGCGTGTTCTAATCAAATGAGATATAAATACCGCACATTGACCTATACTTTAGCCGCGTGCGAGGTTAAATCTAAGGGAAAAGGTCAATCCGTTCAGCCATGGAACCCAAGTTACGAGTTGGCCATCACTCCCGCTGGCACCATAGACTAGGATCTGATTTTCCCCCTTGAACTTCTTGCTCTATGAAATTTTTAAATTCATTTTCCCGCCGGAGATATTCGTTCAAATTAATTATAATAATTCTCGCTCGATTGGTCATTACGTCCTCGAGACATTGGATAACAACCGGTATTTCATCAAAACTCGTATATAACATGAACTTAGTTTTAATCCTGCTAATTGGGAGCATTCGCGTGACTGGTAAGGAAACTTATTCGTATAACTAGCACTCAGATGCCAAAACTCAAATCCTCTTAATAAATTTTTATAATTATCAAAAAACGTATACTGTACTTGGAATACTGAGACAACTAATCCATGGTTGGACTGAACGCAAATCGTGAAAATGTATCATGGATACCGAAAAGTAAGCATCGTTTTGAAACCTGCCAGCTACAACCAGACGGTGCAAAGAGCGAAGACCGCCAACCCGTAGTAAGGTAGGCTCGGTCGGGCCTGCTAGCTCGGGGTATAAGAAGAATGTTCCGCTCTCTCTTGCGTCATTCTCTGTCGAACTTCCGCTACGCTAGTGCATACGATACGATATATTTTCTTGTGAAGCGATCTCTTGACGTCCTAATTTGCTAACATGAAGGTGAGTTCATTTTCCGAGCGTGACGTCACGTATGTTTCTATTTCTGATGTTGAGATAGATGAGCGTGCGCTTTGTGAAGAAGAGCAGGAGTTCATAACAACCAGGCAATATAGCTCTCTGTCAATTTTGATGATTTGTTCTTAGAAATCCTGTAGCATTTTGATAACATGTCCGTTAGATTTTTTAAGGTATGACATATCTCTTATGCATCGCTTATTTAATCAAATAAAAAACCGTAATCAAATTACGAGTATGAGTGGTTTAGTTAACATAACTCAAACAATCCTCAATCTTAAATAAATGTAATATAATCTACTTCCTCGTAACACAGGCCATCTTATTATATTGTAATGTGGACCCCGGAATGCAGAGTACAGTAAATGAATCCGTGGGAAAATTTAGAAATATTAATGTTAAGAACAATAGCAACCAAATATTGGTTTTATAAGGCCACTTGAAGGACAAGATAATAGAATGGTAACACGGGAAGTGAAAAACACGTGAACCATGGCCCAGCAGCGCTACGGCTCCCTTTGATCATCGATGTATTTCGTTATGGTAATTGTCTCAGACGAATATATGTAACGCGATGTTCGTCATGTTACTTATTGCAACACCTGTTATTTCCCGGCTATCTTGAGCCTTCTGTGAACTGAATAATCTGTTGTCCTGTTTTGATGATGAGATATGCATGTAAAATGATGTAACTAAAGCTTACCCACTACCCAGAGAAATACGTTTTATATTAGCGATAAGTAATCTTGCTGCTTCATTCGTGGGAAGTCTAAAGTTTAGGAAGGAAAGAAACGCGTTTGTTACAAGGTTCGAGGTTGGTCTGTTTCAACTCCTGACATCCCAATTCATTCTTAAAATAGAATTGTTTTACTAACAATGCTTATTATTTCTTACAACTTATGTCTAACTTATTATTAATGATTATTTTGTAAATTTGTTGTTAGTAAATAACTCAACATAAAAATTCCACTTTTTAACGAGCCATCATTATTATTTATCATCAAATGAGTATTAAACTATCTCTGATTAAACTAGTTATCTACTGACTCAGGTGATAACTAGTTGATCGTCGACGTTAAAAATAATGACCCTTCAAATAGAAACAGGCAAGAAAATTGCGATTTTGAGAATGAACCATTAAATAAATGAATGTCCAATACGAAATAAGTTGCGTTTTCTAGATTAATTTTGAATTGCCTGTTTACATTAGCTTCATCCACAGGGCTTCTGCAATTTATATAGTATTATGCGTCGATGTGTGCTGAAAGTCGACGCCATCTTCACATTTCACAGACGCACGCCTATATAACGCTGAGAATGACACAATTTATTGGCCACGAAAAGCCTACAATTGTGAACTGGGTTATGAAAGTGGGCTGCGAAGGCATGACGACTGCGATTACGTTGGTCTTCATGACAAGAGAGCAATTGTGCCGTTTGTGGTTGCCTGGAGACTACGTTCACTTTCATGCGGGTTGACGCGCGAACAAGTGAAGGTCGAGCTACGGTCTAGTTAGTTAGTGCCATAGGGTGAGTGCGAAACCCGAATTTCGGTATCGGTGAACCCGATAGTTCATTCCTGAACAACTGCAAGCTTTAGTTTACTACTTCTGTTTTTTTTTTCATTTATTTATGAGAAGATTCCCGTTCTCCTCAAACATTACTATGGGAAGTGATATGTCCACTGTATTATTTGGAATAATTTTAGACAATATTATCTGAGGAAAAATTACAATGAAAAGCTTGTTACTTGAAAAAAATTGCCCAAGCCTAGCGCTCATGTCACCATTTCACCAACATCTCAACTTCTTTCACCATAGATTATTAGAAGAAAAAAACTGGCATTGTCGACCGAAGAAGAGCTAAGCTTCATTAAATCGTACTAAAAGGTCCTGCAAGGCAAAGGGCACGAGCTGTGTTCAGCTGTCACCACTTTCCAATCATCGATTATAATCACCTGAATTAAATATGAAGGTTAGGAGCTTACCTCAGCAAGATTCATCCAAAATAATTGCGATAACGCCAAATGATCGGCCACCGCCTTCAATCTTTTGTTTCTGTCTTAAAAATTTGGTCAATAAAAAACTCCGAACTAAAGATCATAATAGGGTTTACGATCAAGATAGCCATTATCTCATATCCATCAACATGTTCACGAAATTGATTTTTCTATTACGAATTTGAGCCGCGTTTAATTTCTAAGAAGCTCTAAATGTCTTAAATTTCGTCGCATGTAATCGATTTTTTCTATTAATAGCTATTGACCTGTTGATTTACGATGACGAAATTACTGCTCTGCCTCACCACCTTTGAACTTCCCAATCAATTGACACACTTGACGATCGGGGCCTTTGGCATTTGATTTTATCCTGAGTGTTAAATGTCAGCGCCTCAATTGTGAACGCTCACCATTGATATCAGAAGGCTTCAAGGAGGTTTTTGTGTGGCCTTTTTATGCAGATTAGGTTGCCTTGATTAGTTAGGTTTGGTTAAACAATGCTAACTTTCATCGAGCGATGCACGACTCAGCGCAACGAATGCAGCAGTTCATGCTCATGCGGTCTAGGAAATAAGGCACAAATCATTTAAGCAAAATTCAATAATATACGATAGGAATAGGCGGAAAATATTCTCGTATAGAACTAAATGAATGTACTGCCCTTTAAAAAATATCAAAATTATTATACCTGATGTTGCTTCATTTATATCATTAATGATACATGCTGGAGATAAACGACATTTTGTTCAATTATTCTACGAATTGAAAGGTGTAAAATGTTTGAATTGATGAAAGATGCGTATTTTGAATGTATTTCTCATTCGAACACTCTCATATTCACATAAACTTCGCTCACGTGAAGAACTAGAAATGAATTACGAGTCTAAATACTCAGCAAAGCTGATATCTCTTCCTTAAATGGGGCAGCCAACCGTGCAGCATTTCCACCACTAGAGCCATGCAAGGAAAAGATTGCGTAGTTCCCAGGCGCTTAAAAGAGATGACCTCAAGAGAGACTGAAGCTTCGGGAGAATGTATCAATGTAAGATATTGCGGCTCCAAGTGTGTGCAATTTTGCATTAGTATCAATAGTGTAACTCGCAGCGATATTTTGCTTACTGAAGAGATATGTTAGATAATTTAGTCTATTCTGTTCAACTAACGAGGCCTGGAAATTTATCAAAGATAATTTACCAATTGTCATGGAATGCGAATCTGAAAATTTTCTTACAGAAATGTATTTGCTTCGAACGTCACTCCTCCTTTAGTGTCCACCTTTATAAAAGATCATAAAAGAAATATAGTGTCATGCAAAATCAACTGAACGTAACCGTTATTTGTCTATGCATAAATAAACTTGATTGGCACGCAAATTTCGGATGCATTAACCGTCGTCAATGATATTCATAGCTTCATGCTTATAACTGAAGTTGCCGTCAAGAGGAAATTGAACAGTATATTTCTCCGTAAAAAAGACATTGTTGTAGGACGCCCTTTATAACATCAATGCAGCTTCTATTTGAAACTTGTAAGAATTATTACATGCCAGCTGAGGTGGTCAGTGTACCATTGTTTTTTTAGTTCAAATTTCTACCTCGGTCCAACCGTTAAAACGCAACGCACATTTATAATAATAATATAATGTTTATAATAAATTACTAAAAGGAGCATGAAAAAATAGATGGTGGAAATCCGATTGAAAGCTTCAAAATTCTTTGAACATATCACGCAATTCTCCAACATAACTTTCACATATGCATCGCAACTTTCTTTAAAAAGTTCTTTAAGGCAAATTTGCTCATTTATCTCGTCTGTGTCGCTACTATCGACGAATCCCTGCTGTGAAAGTCTGGCCACTTCTGCGGAAACTCGTGCATAAAGCGAGGCTCGTCTCAAGATTTTGTCCGGGGGTACGCGTCGAACTGAGATTTTTTATTCATTTTTAAATTTATTGTTTATTTTTCTTTGTTCTTCATTGCTCTTAGACATAATTCATCGGCCACTAAACCCCTTGTAGCCTTGAAATTTTGTCGATATAATATTTATTGAAGAACAATTTCTGCATAATTTAGCGTAACGAGTTGATTGCATCGCTAAGAGGTTAGCATAAATGTCGTAATCTATCATTCAAATTGGCGCAAACTTTTTTGTTTGAAAAATGAGGGCCCAAAACTAACTAATTATGAATGTTCAAAAAGCGTTTCGACGAGCTTGTTTTTATCGTATTCGTTAATTTTTTGAAGGCTTGGATTGTTCTGAAGGTGTTATCCGAAGACGAACGAATGAACCAAGTCAGAAACAAATATCAAACTAGCTAACTTAAAGCTATTAATCGAAATAACTCGCATTTATTCATTCTCGCATGCTTAACACGATTCAAATATCGTGACTATTGGCAGCATACATTCTTTTTCCTTAAACTGATCACGAATGCAATTGCAATTTCCCGTTTATGTATAGCTCACAAAACACGACCAAATTAAAACCTTATCAACAAATATTTATTCGTGAGTCCTCAAGTCCATACGGGAGAAAATAGCTGCGTTTGCATTATGGCCTCACCATACACTGCGCCATCCATTTATAGAAACTATTTGTATTACAATCAATTTAACTGATATCGACGGAAACTCCGATGATATCAATTAAATGGTGGAACCACCAATGAATTCGCCCCAGTTTTGCTATCCAGACCAGAATCGTGAACATTTGACAGCACAGCGGAGTTGATCACATTAAAATTTTTTCTTTGAAATTCCTACCAACGTAGCGTCGACGCAGGGCTCAATATTTGCCTATAGTATACTGAAGGGAATGTTGCACCATGCAGTTTTGAGGGTCAACCTCCATGCCGCCGCAGCGCCGCCCAACGACCGAGGACTTCACTTCACTTCACTTTCACTGGCGGGCGGTTGGCACAGCACGTTTGAGTGAGCACGATGCCTGCCTAAGTACGGCTGCCGCGCATGATGTAATGCCGAACTTTGTTTATTGCGGTCTAGGAGGACTACTAGGCCCTTGGGCTGATCTCGATACGCTATTTTGGTGACCCCCTTTCAGGCACACCCAACTAACAAATACGGAATTTATAAATCACACAATCTATTAGTGGGAGTTAATACGCACCCAATTGACAAATATTGGGCTTAACACGCATCTAAATGAAAAATGCTCATTTTATGACGCTGACAGTAAAGTGTTACGCTTAGAGCGCACGCGACAGTTTAGTGTTGCAATTAAATTAATTGCAGTTATGGCAATATTTGGAAAAAACAAACCGCTAATATCACGTTTACTGACGTTTGTTCGAGCGTCGTTTGTTCATGTACATCGCTGAAGACATCACATTTAAAAAAACCGTGCAAAAATTACAGTTAAATTGTGACAAACAATCTTCCTATAATGATATGCCTTACTGTGCGGAATATGTATCACTTTGTCTGGCCATTTAGCCTGGACCTGCAGAAAGGTAAAATTACTCAACTGCACAAATTAATAAGTGACTTTTTATAAGTCCGCTCTCCTCATTACCAGCCGCGTTTAACTAAACTTATCCATATTATTGTACGTCTTTATTTTCATAGCATCGACTCAATGACCAAAGGTATAATTATTCCTCAATTTGATGAGCGTTTTTCTAAGTCTTTATATCACTGCTTCGCCATTAACGCAATGATATGCTATCATCAGGTGACCGTGTTCCTTGCCGTGCTGGTCGGTGTCGCCGTAGCTGCCAAGCTGCCACCGCTCGAAGAAGAAGAAATAACTGAGGTAAGTGGCTTCTGTGTCACTGATTGATGAATGCCTTACACTCACGTTAATATATGCCTCAAAATCACGTTACTGCATGTCTCAAACTTTAATGCATGGCTCAAACTCACGTTAATGCATGCCTCAAATTCACGTCACTGCATGCTTCAAACTCACATTAATGCATGCCTCAAACTCACGTTAATGCATGCCTCAAACTCACGTTAATGCATGCCTCAAACTCACGTTAATGCATGCCTCAAACTCACGTTAATGCATGCCTCAAACTCANATCGCATTTGTATTCAGGAAGAATTAGTTTAATCATCGCATTTGTTTTTAGGAAGAATTAGTTTAATCATCGCATTTGTTTTTAGGAAGAATTAGTTTAATCATGACATTTGTTCACACAGGACTAGGGTAATTTATTAGGTACCGTTCTGAAAACAGAAGATTTCGGAATGGGAAACGGAAGATTTCTTTTCGAAAAGCAACGAAAAGCAAGAAATTATATTAGAATAAAGCCATGATTTAGTGCATTCAAGACTTTTGTATCTACTTTCCCTGATGCAGTAATGAATTTAAAAATCTGTCAATTATAAATTGCATCAGATAGAACTCATAGAAGAAAGTTCGAGTAAATTTCTATGTCCATCTACGTAAGGAATCCTACTGCACTGCGTCGAGTAATCAGATTATTAACGCGTATGCAGTAAATACTCCAACTTTTTGCCCATTCTTGAAGCTCAAACCTCGGCCAAGAAATGATTTACAAATGTAGTATCAGCTCCTGCTGCACGACACCACAATCACACAATATGATTTTTATTTTTTTTACAAAAATTAGAGTTCAAAATAATTTATCAGCTCTGGCGACCCGGCATCACAATCACACACTATGATTTTATTTTTTACAAAAAAATTAGAGTTCGAAACTTGATAACCTAAAAGTTTTGAGTAATAAATATTTCAGTATTGATAGGATCCACCTTAATTTCGTATGTACCCTACAGGCCACGGTCTCAAAAGAGCCTTCAGGAATCGACGTAGTCATTCCCGAGCCTTACGTGGACCCGAAGCAGCTGAGGCGAGTCATCCAGTAACTTTCTTCAGGGTCTCAGACGTCACGTCTCATCTGTAGAATTTTCAAGACATTAACATCGCCAAGTTCACTCGGGAGCTGTCTTACATAATTGAACATTTGTTGATAAGGAAATTGTTGTAGTTTAACCATGGATAAAATATTGCGTTCGGTTTATTTATAACAACAGTTCAGGCTAATTAATGAGCTAAAATATTAGGAAAACTAAGAAGTGAAAGTCTTTGAAGTGAAATATGATGAAAAATAAGAAGTGAAAGTCTATATTACCCAACGAAATGACAAGCTCAGGAGTCCACTTGATGAAGTTATTGTCATGAAAACAAAGTAGTTTGTTTCTGTCATCTCATATGCATTGATATGAAGCGATTTAGGCTAAGGTTCCGTGAATCTTGATTGTACTTTAACACGCCTGACATATACAAGCTCGACCTAGCCCATTCCTTCACAACCATTTCATTTTCCTCAACGTTACTTGTCGATGTTACATATATGAGGTAATTTTATTTCATGATATGAAATCGCAAATTTTCAGTACTTCAACTCTTCCTCACAATGTACCATTTGTAATGTTTTAACCAATCATGCGATATGAGTGGAAGCAACATTATGCATGTTAAACTTGATTTCGTTTCCAGACTCAGTTTGCGACAAAATTTTTAGCGGCCCCGCCGTGAAACTAACAACAAATAAATACATTTTACTTCAACAACCTCAGTTATAAGTTAGTTTTATTATCCTGTACAATAATTTGTGAACTAAATCATTATAGTCGTTTGTGGGAGCACTCAAACATAGAGGTAATTCAGAAAAAGGTCATAACACAGATTAAAGATTGACTATGTACAAAATTGATTTATTACAACATCCGGATTGAAATATGTTCAATTAGGAAGAATTTCGTCAGGGATCATTTTCATGAAAGAAATCTTTGTACAAGACGAGTGATACTCAAATGTACAGGAGTTTGAACTTCGAGCGATCCTCAAATTCATTCAACTGCGTAGGAAAATGGACGTTATTGAGAATAAATTGTAATTGAATTGCAGAATAAGTTTTCAATTTATAAAAGAAATTAATCAAATTTCATTTCTTATCTCACCTTGCTATTAATCCTATTTTAATCTCGGGATTCAGGCACACGTTGGGTATTAATTTGATTTCACTAAAGACAAGTGAGGATAAAAAAATCTTTCCGACTCGTTTTGATGTTTAACACTCGAGGGTATAGGTACAAAATTGCGGGTTTGAAACGGATTTGTACTCACGTTTTGATGTTTGGTTTCCTCCACAACACACAGGAAGTCATTAATTTTTACTTTTTACACTGAAATTTTGCACACAGATGGAACTCTTATTGCTAATCCCTCACAGAGCAACAAAAAGTGTAGGGTACGAATATTCATGTGTATTTAAATTGTCGTCAATTACGTTTTCTATCAGGCTTCGTTTGTCATACTTGGAAACATTGGATTTGAAATTTCAACATACGAATAAAATGTTATATTATACGTTATGCATCACAGAAATTGTCATGCATAAACAAAAGAGCCAATAACATTGAATCAATACGAAAATATGAAATGTCTGTAAGCGGTTTAAAGTTATGCGGACCATCTTCATCACAACGGCGTACAAACAATTACTATAATAAATTGGTCTGAAATATTACAAGGATCTGCAGTCGCGATTAGCTATAACAAAATTCTTTAAAAAAATCCGGCAATTACGTATTATTTTTTTCATAAACGTCAAATTAAATCAGTAAACCTTAAAAGACAATAAGCGTAAATCTTGAAACAACAATGTTGCAATATTTTCAAATTTACAAGCCAAGATCAGATTTTATTACAAACGTTGAAATAGTTTAATTTATAGGTGTATAACAAAGCAGTCAAAGTATATACATATTTTTCAAAGTAGATTTCAAACTTATTACATACACAGTTCATCCCATTTTCTTTTTTAAACCACTCTTTTGTCATCATAAAATTCTAGGTTAGAAAAACATTTTAATTTATAGCAGTTCGTATTTACAATATATACATATACACAACAAACGACAAGTATGCACGTCGACAAATATTCACATTGGTAAAAATGAAAAAAAAAAATTTCCGGTAAAAATGCAAACAAAAAATTTTCACACCCGGAGTTGAGTCTCCAATTTTACCCATTTTGATCCAATAAATATTACTACCGGGGTCGCTGTATGAATGCTTCTATTCATGATCGGCATTTGGACAAACTTTGGGTTATGTGAAGTTCCCAACACGATAGCTGTTGTTTTCACTGAGTGTTGCTAAAGACTCCGGATTATTTCGCATTTTTTCGAAAATGTTCCCAAATCGAAAAATGTTGTCTACATTAATGATTAGATTTAGAATTTTTAGTTAATTTAAAAAAATGATTACGAAAATATTCTTTGTACTAAGACAATAGTAAAAGAATTGAAATAATTTTGATCGTCGCTCTTTTTTGAGCATTTTTTATACCATGGATTTATATAGTCCGACATCCAGATATTTTTCAGGTAATTCTTTAATATTTTAATTAGTATCTTTTTAACTAAGCCTTAAATTATAGCGGTCTACACACTCGTAATATATATTTTTAATAAAAATTTTGCAAATCTCCATTAATTTTGAGGTTCGTGGGCCAACGCTTCGTGGTAGCGCTGATGTCTGGGCCCGGGGAGACCGCGGGCTCGGAAGGTGTTCAGGGTCTCCTTGATGTCCCGGATGAGGGGGACGGCGGGGTCCCCGACCCTCAGACCCAGGGACTCTGCAAGCGCAGCTTCTGCAGCTGGAAATGATTAAATGAAGATACTGGTGTACAAAAACGTATATAAAAAAAACACTGGGGGACTTTCGTATATGAATCATTAGGAGTATCATTTTATATAAATCATTCATTACTCTAATATCTGCTGCAAATATTATAGTACAGTAATTGATTGTCTTCCTTATATAACATGAATATCTAAACTCGAAACTAAAACGAACATCAAATGAATAATCGAAAACCATTTTTATTAGAATTATTTCCGTCAAGGTACATAATGAATATCAATATTAATCTGCTTTAAGAACTAAATAATAGATTCAGATCAAAATAATTTAAACTACAAAATCTACACGGAGTTGACTTATTACAATCGTTGAATTATAAATACATATACATTATAAATAAGAATACATTATAAATACGAATGAATTATAAATACGAATAAATTATTAATACGAATAAATTATAAATACTTATAAATTACAAATAAATTATCTATAGATTATAAATAAATTGTAAATTACGGGAGGTGATGTGGGGAGGAGATGCGGGACCACGGGAGGGCGGGGAGCTGCGGGCGGGGACGCCGACGGGGGTGATGCAGCGGGCGCTGGAGGGGCGGCTGCTGGTCACCCCGGCCTCCCCCCACGCAGGGAGCGGCGCCCCTGGGAGGGGAGGAATGTATGAATATTTTGCAATGCCATACGAAGTTTCGTGGGCAGGGAAAAGGTTCGCCTGAAACACCAAGGCAACTTAACGTCGAATTTGTTATCTTGCGATGGGTTTGAAGGGAAGACTCGATCTAACCATTAATGAAAAATCTATGAGTGATAAACATCATTTACTAATAACACAACAAAATTCTGTAGCTAATTCATAATTAAAATTTTTCCACGGCTAATGTGGTAAATAATTAATTTATCAATAATACATCATTAATCAAGAAATTTACTAATCAATGACTTCCTAAAGGGGGCATATCCTAAATCAGCAACCCATAACTACAAAACAAAACATAAGTACATAACAAAACATAACTACAAAACAAAACATAACTACAGAACAAATCATAACTACAAAACAAAACATAACTACAAAACAAAATTTAACTACAAAACAAAACATAACTACAAAACAAAATCTAACTACAAAACAAAACATAACTACAAAACAAAATTTAACTACAAAACAAAACATAACTACAAAACAAAACCTAACTACAAAACATTTAACCATGTCTAACTAACGTGGGAACCCACATTTAGTCTTTAGAAAACCGTGCTTGGCTTCCATCAATTTATTGAATTCCAATAATTCTTCTTTCAATCCTTCCTCCAGTCTATTCCATTCAAATAGTTTAATGGTTTCCGTAAGAAACATTAAAGAGACAAAGATTTCAATTCGTAACGGAAACCTCCACTTTTACTGAGTACATATTTAGTATCCAAACCGATTGTTCGAAATAAAAATGTTCGAGGCGCTGAATACAATTTCGTCTTCATGCTCTAGCCGAGAACTCGGTGAGAGAATATGTCCAGCATTTTATATTATTGCTATGAAGTAAATTCCGCACTACCTGTAGGCAGTAAAGATGGTCTTCTGCACTGCTTCATCGTAAGCTGTTTATTNCTTCCACCTAAGCTGTTTACTTGCTTTTCAATGAACCTGGTATCACTGTTATTTCTTTGGCTAAGCAGTTAACATTGAAAAAAATATTTACTGCTACCATGAACATAACAAAAGTTTTCAGAAAGATTTTTTAAAAGAACAAATTAAATAAATGTAGCGGACAATATATCGAGATATGCGAGACTTTAATAAAATTTGAACTTGCACATTTTCATTTTTAAGAAATTTCAACCCGCGGGCACTTCAAATATTTTTTATTAATACGTGTTTCTCAAATCATACATACTAGGGCCACAAAACAGGCTGTCCTGAAAATGAATCCTAAAATATTGCATTTAATCACTCCAAAATTTGGACCCACCCGAGGTGGTGCAGTATGAGGACTCGTCTATGGGCTGTACACGGGTCTGTTGAAGGAAGTCTGCTGCGGACCGGGGTCTGACGACATGCTGTGGGTCTCCACCCGCCCAACCGGCAACGTCCGCTGGGGGGCGACCCAACTCTGGCGGCGCAGAAGGGGGCGCTGAGCTCCTGTAAAATCAAAAGCCAAGTCAAATCTCCCGGATCACAAATCTCCAGCAAAATCGAATGCCGAGTGAGCCTTTCCGACAACATAAATCTCCTGCAAAATCGAACCCAAAGTGAAACCTCCCGAGATCAAGTATAATTGCAGGATTATTTGGCACATCACAAGAAGATTAATTGATTATAATTTCCAGTTCGAGGGATAAGACTTTGACTTGAGTTGAGTTCAGCGACTGCCACTGCAAAGTTCCTCATCAACGTCTTCGAACCTAATTTTTTGGACCCAAATCAAACTACTTCGAACCAAATTTTTAAGAATTGCGCAAAGCGCAACTGGGAGAATACAGGACCAGTTCGATATGAGATCCATTAAAATTTATTCAGAATTAGAAATGCCGCCCCGCGGTATATATTAGAAACCAGCAGTATATATGTTAATTCAGAAAACTAATGATTCCAAACAATTCCAGCAAAATCTTGAAAATTCGGCGTTTAGGACTAAGCTAACAGATGCATTCGATAAATCTCTAGTATCATAGATCATATGAATAGTCATGAATATCATACAACTTTACTAAATTATCTTATTTACAGCAGAACTCACATTTAATAAATAACAAAAAAACTACATTGCCCGACAAAGCATAATTTTCGTAGTCATAAAACACGCCCGTGCATCACACCGTGCAAGAGATCACATCTGAAATTGCAGAAGTGATGAAATAATTTCGCATGTTGTTTTCATACCTCCGTAAAGATTCAAAATTTACCAGTTAGACTCTTCCTTACTAATCCCACGTGGACACGAAAGTGTCGTCTCGATCTTTCGCTGCTTCGTAAATCTTTTAAGATACCAGCAAAATATCGGTGAGACACGTTAGAACCAATACTTCATTATTACTTCTTATTAATTCTGATCAACATGAAGTATCCTTGTAATCCTTGTCGTTGGTTCCGTTGTTGGTTGCGAGGAGCAAATTACAAGTTACTAGTTGGAATTTTTCGTTGAAATGATTTGCGTTGAACCGTATTTGATATTTATTAAAGAATTCGTGGGAAAAGTGGAAAAATGTATGTGGTATGTATAGGTATGTGTCTATGTGATGTAAATGATGGATATGTTTCATTCCGCAGAAATTCACCGTCTGGAATATAAAAAACTGACCTCGCAGCCAGAGTCCCATTCTCATTACTCAACAATATTCGCTTTCCGGAAAAAATACCGATCTATAAGAAAGTACTTACGAATTTTTTGTAAATTCGCGGTGCGAAGTTGTAAATCTAAAATATGAAATGAAAATGTAGGAAAACTTTTTCATCCAATACACCAACTGAAAAAAAATTGGGATCAAAATTCCAGCAAACACATGCCGCTTTTGCTCCAGGTGTGTTGACACAAAAAAACCATGCAGTGCTAACGTTGCACGCGTAAAAATTCTAGTCCGTTATTCGAATCTTTATTTGAAGCCAAAAAATTAAAGCATCAGCTGAGTACATTCGACGGTAAATGACTTTAAAAATACAATCAATAGTTACATCAGCATAAAAACGTTCCAGTTCCAAGAAAAAAACATTATTTTACGTGTTTATGAAAAGTTTATAGTATTAAATAATAATGTAATAACAATAATTATGGGAGTAAGTATGCCTGCTGACATTTTTTAAATACGATATTGCCGCCTCTTTCATTAGATGAGGAACGCTCACGTTATCTCAGGACGTTATCTCAAGTGCGAAGAAAATAAAATTTTAGTTTACATCATTTTTCGCGCATCCTTCGTGACTTGAATTGAGTTGAGATTAACTTCAAATTCCTATATTGTCCCTTTAGGGCATATAGGAGTTTAAGGTTCGTGCATCGTTTTAGAACATTATATTAAATTCAGTTTAATTTGATGTTTCTGACTTATCCCATTACCGCAGAGGATATGAAATTTTGCGCCACTTTTTACTCTTACTAACAAAAAATATGAACTCATCGCGCACGTATAAATTAAATTGTGAATTGATTTCAGCTTCACATGCACGAAAACAAACATAAATTTAGTCGCTTTCTTCAAATGACCGAAAATTGAGGCGCCTAAGGCTTCGATGATATAAGCAAGTGTAATTAATTGAAAATGATTAGTGTTCACACGGCAAATAAACTGCACATACTAGGCAGGGCAAGGCCAGTGGGACCGACGAAGTTTTTTCCGGCTTTGTCTTCGTTGTTGTTGTTGTTGTTAAGGTTAAAGTTGCGCATTTTGGCGAGTTTTGCAGAGAATAGCGACCTGCGAGCAGGGAACATAAATCGAGCGCTGAATTGGGTGAACTGAAAAATGAGTTTTCGATGATCGTTTCGAAGACGTGTGGGATGCTTAGAAATTTTTCTCAGATTAAATGTTAATAATGAGTGAAATGTTGAAATGGGATGATTTATTCACGAAAAAATCATCTGATTTACTAGCCGATGTATCTATATAAACCCTAAAATATGTTGCTTGATTGCAAACTGTCATTATCTGTCTTGCATACGGTGCGAAATTGCAAAACCAAACTGTGACATTATTACAAAAATAACAAAGCAATCGGCCCCAGATCAGTAATAACGCAATTTGAACTTATATTCATTATCATTCATTTTTCCATGCACGGTAAATCGTACTCGCAAAATCTCCATTGTCTTTACAAAGATCCTAAAACCGTTTTTGATCACCCGTCATTGCTTTTAAGACCGAAAAATCAACTGTCAAGTCCATTCTAAAAATTTATGGCGTCTGATTTACAAGTTTCTAATCGTTCACTTTTGCTTCGTTTATTTTTTTCGATATATCCAGAAAAAATATTCATAGAACATGAAAGCATATCCGGAAAATTGAATTTTCATTAACAAAATGATTCACTGCATCCAAGAAGAGTGTCATCCGCAATGCATTCCAAACTTTCAACACTACGTGAAAACATGAAAATCAATCATTACCATTAATTAATTCACGAAATTGGTCGACATAAGGAAACATGTTCTCATGCATAAGAAAATGAAATAAAGTTATGTATATTAAATATTCTTACCATTGCCTACTATAATACAATTACTTAAAATTCATGACTTCAGAGCTGAAAAATTAAAAATGAAATTACATTTGCTCTTCTTCCTGTTGATATTTTCCCTGTTTGAATCATCATAAACGTTCGGCTAGAATACCAGACACTTTCTTGATAAAAAAGATGCAGAAGTGCTCACCTGCCAGACGTAGAAGGCACTGGACGCGCGAGGTCATCATCGGCAGCGGCGGTGTTGTCGTACCCCGCCAGAGTGTTGACGCGGTCTGCCCGGTGCCCGCCGTCTAAGATGTTGAAGGCATCCGCAAGGAGGTCGTGGAAACGCTTGCGGATCCTCCTGTAACTTCCGGGACGACCGATGAACGAGCTCTCGTCGGTGTCTGTTTCGGGTACCTGAGAAACGTTTGTAACATTATTTTTAGTGTCACACCACCTCACTGCTCTGAAGAAATCCAGATGGTAGTAAGGCGTCACTAACGCTTAAAGTGTAATTAACGTGAATTTAATTCTAGTAGAGCATTAACTTCTGGATATTATTTATCGCTAGGTAAACACCCATCTCAAAAAAGTTATCCTATGTAGGATACACATTATTTATCGTTGTTTCAAATGTCTTCAGTGCACTCCAAGTATTCTACGAGTATAAAAAAAACGAGTAACTTTTACCACCAAGTTCTACTACTTGTATCGTAGTGGAACTTGGTGGTCTCAATCTAATCACAAAAACTTCTTACTGCGATGGTACCCACTCTCCCATTATAGTCATAAGGCATTATATTCAACTCATAGAGACCAGCATGCTGACCGAGGTATGCTCCTCGCTAGAAGTATCCCTCTTGTTCCGAGAACGTGTCTGGCTCAATATGCTGGGGGGCAGGTCTGCGTATGGCAGCGTGTGTAGGGGCGCTGCCAGTCGTGGCAGTCGGGGTGGAGGCAGGTGGCGGTGAGGCGGATCCCCATACTGTGGATTAGCAGCTTGTTGCCACTGGGACACCTCACTCTGGTCCCTCCGTCGCCGAGATCCTCTTGTCTGAGGCCTCAAGGCACTGTCGTCGGTGTCTTGGTTTGCTATTCCTTCACTACTGCTGCTGCTACTTACTTCCTGTGTATACAAGTCATAATTAAATTAGTAATTACTAATTAGTAATTAATAATTAGCTCTAGTGGTTGATGTCATTGCTCCATTCAAAAACCGTGTTCTTGTTTATATTCAATGCTAAACCATACAGTATTGAAGATAATATACTCTTTGGTTGAACCAGAAGCCACAATAATCTCTTTGCATGGAAATAATAACAGAAAATATCAGAAGTAAAACTCACACTATTTATATTTATTCTATTCGTAATATACCAAGTAATTTTCAGCATTGACAAGAAGCCCATTAAAATTACTGAGCTCGATCTAATCTTTATTCACCCCTGCTTCCATTGATTGAAGGCCAGGCCGGGACAGCGTTCCTTCCTCAACGTCAGATTTTGGGTCCGACACTCCGAAAATTCTTGCAGTGCGCCGAGTTACTGCTTCCGGCGAATCACCCTGCGATGAAAAAATTTAAATACTTCTTTGATTCGTTTGTATTGAAAGAAGGATTTCGATTTTTCTACTACGGGGTCTGGACTAAGATTAAGTTAATGGTCTGGAAAAACGCTAGAAATATTTCCCAACAAAGTTTTTGTGAGAAATCTTATGATCACGTTCTTATTTACTCAGAATTTTACGCAATCATGTAATAATGCAAGTATCAATTTCAGTGCATTTTCCATTATTTTCATGTTGTACACATGGGCAAAAAATCTGTTATTTTAAAACAACCAACCAAGATCAACAAATGTCATACCAATAATCAAAGTCAAGAAGACGGATTTTGTGGGCAGTTACTTGTCCACTTTTCAGTTTTTGAAAAATTCAGCACCGGTCAAAAACAATAGCCACTCATTTTTACGTAAACCACAAAAAACTACAAAAAAAATTACTCATCATATCACAAATATAAAAAAACTAGTGGAAATGCACCCATTTGTGGCTCATGAAGCATTCTACTCAATTTATTTTCATAGAAAAAAATGTGATTATAAAAAAAACTCACCGATTTGCCAGAAGTTTTTTTCCAGTAGAGACAGTACAAGCCGATAAGAATAATGATGATCAGAAGCAGACAAATCGCGATGCTGATTACGTACCAGAACCAAATATTCGATTCGAACCACGTTAGGCGACTTGCCCCATTCTTGTGCCGTAAATACTCTGGAATAAGATGTTAACATCAATAAAAATAAACTGTAAGCAATTCATTTATAATAATCGGTTTTCTTGAAACGATTTTTCAAATATATTTAGATATGCGATGCTTAAATTAGCAATATTATTATAAAGCGATTCGGTAAACAATAATCGTGCAGTATATTCAATTCAATTAATTCATGTTTTGTAATCAGAATCTAATCATACCTTCTGTAAGCTGAACTTTGTATCCAATGGCATTAGATATTTTCGCATTGATTATATTCTTGAGCGTGCCCACAGCCTCTGCTGCTGGGATTGGAGTTGATCCATCATAAACCACGTACAGAATCTCGGTAGCATTTGCTCGCTCATCATAGCTGGTGTTGTGAATCTTTGCATTTATCTCTTTTAGATTACGTGCGAGGGACGCAGTGGCATACATTGGGCCGGTCTGCTTAATGATATTTTTGTCATAATCTTCAGATGGAACTGGAGACAGTTCGTCAGGCTCAAGGGGGCTCATCCTCGACTGTCGTTTGGGCCTCGACAAAATATGCGTATCCTTAGGTTGGTGAGCCCACATAAAGATAGAATTCTTCCACTTTGAGCTTGCAAGCAGCATTTTATTTGAATAACTTCGCCTCTTTCTTTGCCGCACTGAAATACTGTCAGACGAATGTGTCAACTTGTCAAGTGACTCGGCATCATTGTCGACGTTGTTTGTCAATATCTTATCGTCACTTCTGGGAATGTTAAACGTAACTGGTTCACCAAGAGTTTTCAACAATTCAGAATCCTCATTCTTTCCGTCCCCAAATGCAGAGCGAAATACTTCGGATAGACCAGTTTCGATCGTATTTTTGTTCAAATCAAAATCATCTAACTTCCCTTCTATCACAGTCCGAACCCAATATTCAGGATCTGGAGTTAAATTTTCATCGACCATCGATGGTGTTGATTTAATGCCTACGACTGACGATGCAGTTGTCTTTACCTGCTCGGTTTGTGCAGAAGTCGTTTCTGACAGCTGAGTATTGTAATATTGCTCAGAGAAGTCACCAGTTGTAGTGTGATCTGAGGTTTCTGTGGTGATTCCTGCAGACGTTGGTGATAGCATTGTTTCAGTACTTATGACCGATGTGATAGTTATTGGATCCGTTCTCTCAGTCAGTTTATTAGAAGTAGTCGTTGCAATTGAAGTCGAAGATATAGTAGTTATTGGGTCCGTTTGCTCAGTCTCTTCATGAGTAATAGTCGTTGCAGTTGTAATCGAAGAGGTGGCAGTCATTGGATTAGTTTGTATTGCATTCGTTTGTTCAGTCACTTCTTGAATAGTGGTCATCCCGGTTTTAGTCGAATAGGTGGACGAGTACTCCGTGGTTGGTGGAGTAGTTGAAGGCCTCGTAGAGTCTGAGTGTATGGATTCTGTCGTGGACGTTTCATCTGATATTTCCGCAGTTGATAATTTGGTCGATTGTTCATGAATTGTCGTAGTTCCTTCGGATATATTAATCTTGGGTGTCGGAGTTACTGAAGTTTCTTCAGACGAAGAAATCAACGGCGTAATTGTTTTAATGTGATCAGATAATGATGTATTTATCGATGTTATTTCGGAAGGGAAAGATTCGGTGCTCGTCGACGTAGTGGCATTTGCTGTAGTGAACAGAGGAGTTGTATTGAGAAATGTTTCAGCAGAATGACTTGAATTAGAATATGATTGATTTATTTGAGATGGAATAGTTGAATATATGGTGGGTGAAACGCTGTAGGGAGATGTGGTTGCATACTCTCCATAACCTGAACCTTGGAACACGTTGTCAACCGAGTGCAAACTAGTGAGATTATGATCATTTGTCATCAAAGTTGGAAATAGGTGCGGTGTACTAGTTTCAGTAGGCCCAAATAAAGATGTTTTGTTGATGAAATCCCCAACTGTCATATCAGTAGCAAATGATGCATTCATTTCAGTGTTCGAAACTATCTCAGTTGATGGAGACGAAAATGTGGAGGAAGGCATAATATAACTGGCAGTGCTGTGTGGAACCTCTGTTCGATCATATAAATATTCGGTAGCAAATTCGGAAAAGTTGAACGATTCTGAGACATTCTCCGTATAAAATATTGCATCGTCTGGCGTAGTGTACTCAGTGAGGACAGAAGCATTTTGAACGTAAGGAGTTACAGAAGAAGCATTTGGAAAGAAGCTTGTTGCATTTAGTTCTTTGTTAGTATTGTTACTATTATCTATGAGCCATACTGAGTTTTCGACTTCAGTGAAATTGAACACTGTTGCCGTTGTTGGTAGTTCATTACCCATAGAAAATCTATCGCTTTGAGTTCTTCCAGATGTGAATAAGTTCTCTTCCGTAGATAAGTCAACATCAAAGGAAACATTTTCTGGCATAAAGGACGAAGATAGTTGAGGTGTGCTTTCATTGTTCAGCCCATCAATAGTCACCGAATTTGAGGATGGTGTGGTAAATATCAAGGAAGTGATGGTTTGAATAGGAGGAAGGCTTGGCGTATGAGTGAGTTCTGGAGACTCAGTAAGGTGAACCCCAAACGTTGAGGACTGTAGAGGTGGCAGCGACTGAGTCACTTGAGTATCTTCAGTTGAACCGTCCAGGGACACCACACTTGTAGATCCTGGTTGTCTGATAGTCATCGTAGGAGATGGTGCTATAAAAATTGGTGCGGTCGGTTCAACATTGATATCTGATATGGATGAGGATGAATCCATCGAAAAAGCAACCGTACTCTCTCCAATCGCTGATGTGACAGTTGTTTGTTGAAGAAATGATGCTGTATGCATTATTGAACTCAGAATATTCGAGTGTTTTTTATTGCCTGACTCCAGAGCAGCCACTTGTTCAGTGCAATTTCTATACAATTCTTGCCAAGTATTTGTTGGCGCGCTTTCAATAGCAGTAGTTGAAATTGTGAGTGGCGTCTTCTCAGCGTACATCGTTGTAGCGTAAACTGTTGATGTTTTATACACTGTAGAAACAATTGTGGTGCGCACATATGTTGCACTCGGAAAAGTTACGTATGGGGATTGAAGATACGCATACGTTGGTGAGGAAAAAACGTTGTTGGAAGCTGATTGCAGTTCCAACCAAGCTGTGTCTCGGCTATGGTGCTGCCATTCTTCTTTTGATCCGTCTCCTGTGAAGAAAATGAGTATGAAGCTGGTCATTGAAACTGAATTATGCCAGATTTTTTTATAAAAATGAATAATGAGCAGATTTTTAGCGCATTTTCTCATTTATGGAGAAAATGCGCTATTATGCTCGTCATGTCCGTCCGTCGGTCCGTCTGTTTGTCCGTCCTTCCGTGACCAAGTTTTCATCGACGAGAAAATGCGCTCTCTGTCACTCACTGCAGTGAGTACTGAGTTATATTTTTATTGTTTGAGTGTGTCTATGCATCCGATTCAGTAGGCTATTTATATTACAAAAAGTTATTTGCATGTCTTATAAAAAATCTATACATTATTAAAACATTGGTGTAGTTCGGCAGAAGTTATTCTATAATGCAGGTTTCATTGAAGACCAGCGAGTTTTTCTTACAAACAATTTTCTTATTTGTTTCCTCTTTTCGACAAATTTGGGCTTTTGATCGGACTTTAAAATTCAAATCCAAGGTTTCTAAGTGATATTTTATTATAATTTAAGACGTTTTGAATGCAACTACATTCATTATCAAGAAGGGGCAACAATTTTGCAGCACTTGAATTTGAAATTTTTGAAACGTTAGTACAGACATAGAGTATCATGGCTACAGATTTAAAATCAAAACTTAAGTTACTAGAACAGTTTCAACGTCCATACAAATCCAGTAGTTTGAAAATTAATAGCTGGAGACTCATGCTTGATGATGAGAGCCTCAGCTATCGCCAGTCTTGTGGCTTCTGGGCATCTCATGATGATTCTGGTGTGGGTCTCCAACATCGCGCGAGTGAGTGTCTCATTATGAGCCTCTCTCATGTGGTTCTTCGGTTCTCCGGTCTGGAGGTGGCATGTTAGGTCGTGCTGGTCAAACCAATGTAATTTACGTTCTGGAGAAGTCTACCACCTTCTTTGTGGCAGGAATATTTGTAAATAACATTAGTTTCTTGTAATGATCCCGACTTTTTGCTTGGATTATTTTTCATTAATAAATTCCTGAGTTTCTTTTTTTATAGTAAATCAGGAGTTTGATTTACATATAGTACTGTAAATCAGGAGTTTATTGTACTGAACGAAGTAAGCGAATGTCCACAGCGATACAAAACCAGCACTTTACGCGCCCTAATACACAGAGCATTTAAAAGTACATCCGCTATTGACTTAAGAACTGAATTCCAGATCTGCAAACAAATTCCCTAAAACAACGGTTATGTGAATAAAACTATCGGCACTGAAATTTCAAACAATCGTGTACGTCAAAAACAAACGGACAATGAACCAACATTCAAAGGATATATTACGACAATTTTTTATCAAAACCAAATGACTGGGGGCTATAAGACAAACGATATAGTCTTCAAATCAATTGCGCTGATTAACATCAGAAGCACAACCGCAGCCAACTGAATCAAACTCCTGATTTACTATAAAAACGTGAACTCAAGAATTTAATAATGAAAAACAATCCATGCAAAAAGTCAGGACCAATACAAGAATGTTATATACCAATGTTATACTCGTATACAAATATTCATGCCACAAAGAAGGTTTTAGACTTCTCCTCAATGTAAATTTCATTGGATTGACCAGCACGACTTTGAGTCGCAGCCTAACATGCCACCTTCAGACCGGAGGACCGAAGAACCACATGAGAGAGGCTCATAATGAGACACTCACTCGCGCGACGTTGGAGACCCACACCAGAATCGTCATGAGATGCCCAGAAGCCACAAGACTGGCGATAGCTGAGGCTCTCATCACCAATTAAGCAGGAGTCTCCAGCGATTAATTTTCAAACTGCCGGATTTGTAAGTACGTTGAAACTGTTCTTGTAATTCAAGCTTTGATTTTCAATCTGTATCATAATACCCTATGTTTTACGTCATTATTATTAACGTCATTTTAAAATTTCAAATTCAAGTGTTGCAAAACTCTTCCCCTGCTTGATAATGAATATAGTTGCACGCAAAACGTCGTAAATTATAATGAAATGTCCGTAGAAACCTTATATTTGAATTTATAAGATCTATCAAGACTAATTCGTCGAATAGAGAAAAACAATAAGAAAATTTTCAATAAGAAATACTCACTGGTCTTCAATGAAACCTGCATTAAACAATGATAAAAATTATATCCATGACCATGAGGAGCTTAATTACTTTCATTACCAGAACCAATGTACTGCAAGAAGTCCTCCAGNATCCATGTGCAAGAGGAGCTTAATTACTTTCATTACCTGAACCAATGTACTGCAAGAAGTCCTCCAGAACGTAATTTCTCATCGCTCTGTTAGGCTCTGATGTGTGTCGTCGGTATCTCGGGACGGGGGATGACGAAGAATTACTTGATGGTGCATTATGTGTCAATGCATAATTGCTGAAATTATTAAAAGATACCGATTGGTTAACATTTATTGAGCCATTATTTGCTTTATAAAGTGATCTCATAGATGAGCTGTAGGATGAATTATATCGATGGAATGAATGCGGACTGGTAGAGGGGGATGTTGGTGATGAACTTGGTCGTGGTGTTCGGGGGGCGGTGACGACATGACTGCGCAGCGCTGCTGGGGAGACGGGGGTTGGTGAGACTAGGCGGACCGAGGACCCGGAGTCCGTCTGACTGGACTGCAGTGAGAGCATCGAGTCTCCTGTAATTGGTAATACGCATGAAAATGTGCCGTAAGTAACTAACTCTGAGTAAAGCTTTTTGAGGAACTAACTCTGATTTAGAAGTTCATAGTCAAGAGTTAGTCAAAGGCCATAGTCAGAAGGTCAAAAAATTTGTTCAGTAACACAAGATATCTCTATTAATATTGAACAATCTTGAGAAAAATAAACATAGTTCTGGAATAATGCTGTGTCACATTTAGTGAGAAAACGACAAAGTTTTCGTACGATCCCTTTAGTTTTGGCCGGTACCGTATTTAGGAGTAGCGATGTCAGCTCTACCATTGATAACTCAGCTTTGCTGCGTATTGCACACCAACTGCTCTACTCTTAAAACCTACTTAGTTCGTGGCCAATAGTGATTTGTATTCGTTTACGTTTGTAGTTATTGTCGTAGTTGCTTACAGTTTCACCGTAGGTACTAATAAATTTCCATTACCTTTCCTTAGAGTAAAGTCGATCAGTGCTATATTCACAACTGATAAGTTCATGGGCAGGGTGGCCCAGTGGTTACAGTTCAGAGTACCAAGATAGTCAAAGGCCATAGTCAGAAGGTCAAAAAATTTGTTCAGTAACACAAGATATCTTTATTAATATTGATCAATCTTGAGAAAAATAAACATAGTTTTGGAATAATGCTGTGTCACATTAAGTGAGAAAACGACGAAGTTTTCGTACGATCCATTTAATTTTGGCCGGTACCGTATTTAGGAGTAGCGATGACAGCTCTATCATTGATAACTCAGCTTTGCTGCGAATTGCGCACAAGCAGTGAGTTGCGAGTTCGAGACCGCAAAATGCTGTGAATGTTCTGCACTGTTAATAATCGGCGACAGGCCTACGGCCTACTAAACGCTGGAACCGCTATTACCACTATGAAGACTAGGATACTCCCTCCCCGATTCGCGTAAGTTGAAGTGTCTCAGTAATGCTTTGAATAAATTTGTACCTTGAAATTGGTAGCTACATTTTGAATATTTATGTTAATCAAAACCCAATATTTCTGCTAATTATTCGCACATGATTTTCCCGTTTATTTGTATTTAGGTACGGTATTTCTGATCCCGCAGTTAACAAAGAAGAAAGGAAAAATGATCCGAAGCTATTAATTTTCCCAATATTCCTGCCTGTGGCTACGATTAAGCTATGGCTTCTGAAATTCTGGCCAGCACATGCTGATATACCTCAATCTCGTACATTAATAATTAATCCCGTCATAAATTGATCGTAACGTTTTATTTCTAGACATATACAATGACAATTGTGATGTTCAATAAAAAGCATAGATTCCAATAAAAAACATAAAAAACATGGTTTTGCTCAAATAAAATTACAAAGCATGTTTACAAGCGTTCCAGATTCATGTGGAAGCGATTCATCGTTGTATCGAATTAACATCGATCTGAACCATATGCCTTCGACGCTACATGTATTATTCAGTAATGGAGCTCATGATTGCGCTGCTACTTAGAGGTTCTAAGCACAAGAATTAGCAGCACTCAGTTGCTACAACCTCTTACACGTTACTGAATAGTTTATGTAGACCGTACGTACTCTAAATTCACGAACATTTCCACTTACATGCAGTAAGGAATATGAAGAAGCAATTAAAAAGCTTGGTGGAAACTACACAGTGAATGATTCCAATTTTTGCTAATTCTGGCTGGAGAATTTATAGCAATACAATAATAGCGAAAACTGAATAGATTACTAGTACTTTTATACATCAATAGGGAATGTTCAAATAGTTCAATCAAGATAATTCTTTAATCATCAAAACCTTGAGGAAATAGAAAATAGTTCTCCCGAAAAACCTACGAATCATTCCATTATATCTGGACATCGTATCACGGAAGTAGTTCATCGGAGATTTTTTCATTAGAGACTGAAGTCGATTAGAGATTATTGTTCATGAAAGATTGTAATTTATGAGAAGTTATAGTTAAATTATGATTAGAGTTAATTATTGGTTATACAGTAGTTCGTTAATTATTATAGTTAATTAGATATTACAGTTAATTAAATATTATAGTTAGTTAATTATTACAGTTAATTAATGATTATAGTTAGTTAATGTTTATTATTCATAAAATTATTGTTCACAAAGGATTTTAGTGGTATTTTGTGAAAGATTATTGTTCTAGTGGGAGATTGTAGTTCATGAGAGATTAAGTTTTTGAGATCACAGTTCATTGCAGATAATATTTTATTAAAAATTGTATTTCATTACTGATTTTAGTTTTTCATATATTTCAGTTCATTAGAATGGTATTTCATGAGAGATTGTTGTTCACAAGAGATTTCATTTAATTATATAATTTATTTCATAGGAGCTTGTAGTTCGTTAAAGGTTGAAGTTCATTAGAGATTGCGGTTAATTCAAGATCATTGGATCATTGCATTTTATGAAGTTGACCCATTTATGATCAAACATATATCAACTTGCTAATAACTGTGTATCAAATTTGCTTAATTAAGAGTATTTTTTCCGAAATTTCGTCATCAAAATTGTTAATTGTCATTTACCAACAATGACGTAGACTGACTGTAGATCGTAATCTGTGTATAAAAAATTCTGCAAGGTTTATGGCCGCAAGGACAGTTATTACATGAATATCTATGATTAACTAAATAACTGCGAACGTGCAAGGAAGGTTTCTAGCCTTCCAACGTCTTGAAAGAACAAAAATTTCGACTATTTCATCGAATGAAAAAAAGAGGATTTGATATAATATTTCGCGCCAGCAAAGAACACCTTCAATTCAGTTGTGGAACAGTTTCATGTAACTTTAAAACGAAATTTTGATGTTATAAAAAGACTAAGTTCAGAAATGTAGTTGGTAAACATTACTTAATTTAGGCAGAGAATTGCGATGCATCTTAAAAACAAAATTGAGATGACAAAATAATTTAGCAGCGCAAAAAATTGTTGTAAAAATAAAGACAAGCAAAAGATTAAATAAAAATTTATTAAGATGCTGACTAGAGTTACTGAAAAACTGTATTAAAATTGGAAGTGAGCCTGCGACGACTTGATACGTCAGCTCTATACAAAAAATTGGGGAAATTCTTCCATGGCAGATTGCAGTGGGTACTGAATAGTTACTATTGTGGCAACGTAACGAATCCTTATTCCCATTGATTGATAAATGAGCTTCAAAATCCCAGAAAACGGAGCTGAAAACGATTTAATGAATAAAGAAAGAAGGCCCTCACATTTTCACAAAAGCTGTCGAAAATATCGATCTCGGAAATTCTTTCATAAATTATTGTCAATGTTTCGTCAAACTTCATGCGGTGTGAAACATTATACATAGAAATAGAGAAACTTAAATGGTGAATTGCCTTGTCTTCTTTCTTAGCGTACGATAAAAATATGCTACAAATCAACAGAAGATTAGGCTCATGACCAATCTGTCACTCAGAGCAGGATTCATCATGCGTTATTAGTTTACTTATTCAAATTTTATATGCAGTTGAGTTGGTGTTTTGTGGATTATTCAGTCGATTCTTTGTGAAATTATTCGTTGTGGAAGCCATCTTTGATGCAACAAGCGTTCTATTGAAATACAATGTAAAATAAGTGCAGAAACTAAGTTAGGTCGAAACTGGGCTGTCTCAAAAAAAATCACTGAAAGGATTAAGTATATCCTGAAGCAATGAACTGACATGCACCTATATATATATATATATATACAATAATAATTTTTTTCAAGTCGCTACTCTTATTAGTAAGTAGCTATGCAAAAAAGTGATATATAGTGGTTCAAAAAGTATAGCCGTTTAGTAGAGAATAGACCCAGCCGTAAGACTTCATAAGAGCAATGACCTCAATACTGATTATTTGAAGTCTCCTTAAATAGCGTACATCCGATGTATTTTTTTTTCACTCTAGCCGTAAGTTTTCTAGCCCTACCTTCACTTTTAAATAAGATAGGAGTTTAACTTTTTTAATATGATTTCCAGCTATTTATTTTTATATCACGATGTTGTGGTATCCAGTGGCACCGCGGGTGCTGCATAGCGCGCTGCTATCGTTGCTTAGCAGCCGAAATATGGGCGTAAAGTTGGCTTATGGCCTCAGTGCAAGCATGCCCTGTAGCCTGCGCTACAAGACCTGCGTATTACCTTCGCATTGATGTGTAGGTTATAGCTGCACGCGCGTCGGTGTATTACCTTCGTATTGATGTGTAGGTTCCATCATTTTCAATAATTTTCATGCGTCTTCTACATTTACCTCTAGAAAATAATATGTTATTGTAAATCAAGAAGAAAATTAGAAGTATCATTGCGTACGGTATTTTACAAGAAAGAACACGTTTAACGCAACATTTTTTACTGAAATTTGTTTCATTATTTAAGCATCAGCAAAAGGTTGTGAAGCTCAAGCCTATTCATAGACGTAATTTCAAGCCGGCAGACGTAATTTCAGAGGTCGTCTCCAGTGGTAGCCCGTATCAACATTGGGCGCTGCCTCGCGCGTCGCCATGACGACCGACCACAGCTCGACTATACGCTGCTTTACGTGTATGCGTTATTCGGTTTCTTCTCCCTGTCGGTTGCCATTTTTTCTGCTTTCGTTTATGCACCAGGTGCATTCATGCTCAGCGTTATGCTTCATCGGGAAAATCGGCAAAAAATAATCATAATAAATACCATCTTAATAATTTTAAGATTTAAAATCCCGCATGAGAACTGATTAGTTCTTATCAAACAAATAATTACTATCACTATAATTTAGTGAGTGACGAACTAACAATCCATGTCAAAAATTTCACTCGAAGAGAGATATAGGTAGATCCTTTTGGTTTGTTTAGTTTAAAATTCTAATTATTTTCCACTGGACATTTATGTTCATGAGTTAACGACAGTCTCAATGATAATAGTTTAGACGTCTGTTGTGTCACTGAGAAGCATCCCCTAGAGATGAGCAGCTCACACGAGAGCTAGACGACCTAAGTCTCTGTATTGATCAGCAGGAATGCTAGGTTACGTGGTAGTGCAAGACTAGTCTAGCACGGCTGCCACATACAGTCACTTGCACCGGTTGTTTTCATATCTTCTGGTATGAACCTGCTGCCAAGAACATATTCTTAGAAAATTTGTTTCATGTACTTTGATTAGAAGAGCACCTGCGAAAACAATCCTTCTGAGAATTGTTTGCGTTTAATCGGTATAGCAACATTTTCTAAAATTTTCCTTTGTGAGTTTTTGTACTTTACTCAATAGCCTTCTCTATAAAACAATTGTTTGTGAAGCGCTTTCTTTTGCCTCTGGTTAGATGTTCTTTTTGAAAAAAAAATCTCTTATAAAGTGTGCTTTCATGTCCTACAGTTCGAAACCTCTTCCAGATACCAACATAAATGACGATTATGTAAAACTGACCCATGTAGCATCATTATTACACGTTAAAAGATATTGTGTCGTGAATAAATTCAATTCCTAGTGTGAATATAATTAAACAATAAAATCAAACATTTTAAAACCGTCTGAAAGCGTAAGATGAACGAAAAATCGTTTCATTTCAAAATAAATGGCGTTTGTGCGTGTGTAAGTTGGCTAGTGTCAAAACTTGAATCGCATCCGAATCCAGCATTTTTGTACACATTCCTTGTGAACTCTCACGCTCCATATTGTTGGGGTTTTTAACGGCGCATCTAAAGTTGTTCCGTATGCTTTCTGCAGCGGTCGATGAAATTAAGCTGGACTAGATGCAGCATATCTATCTTTGTGTTCTCAATTCTAATCTTATTATAGAATATTTCAAATTAAATTTTAATGATGCATATGAAATTTATATAAAAATTCATGTAAACATTTGAAATCCATAAATATCAAACATATCGGTGAGTACGTTGATCGCCGATAATATAGCAGATAGTGAACCTCAGCCTGACAATTTACAAACATTCATAGCACGCTAACTATTTAATTATACAAATCTAACATGAATTGGTTGCTTCAACTGTAAGCTGATTGAGAATGCCCATCATTAAACATCGAGGTCGAAGTCTGAAACAATGCGTTGATTCGGAAAAAGTTCAAACCTCGCTATGTATTTTGAACGCTCACCATCGATTACAATCGATCATGTTCAAGTGCAGCCGCTGTATGAATACAAAGCCACGATAACGTCAACCTTGCATGCTAGACGACAATTAAAACGCGAAAACTTCACATAACATGCAAACAATCGTCATTGATCCTGTACAAAATAACGGTAGTCTTTTTCTCTGATGTTACTACCGAAACTTTCGTACTAGCCATGAAATTACATTGTGTTATCAACCGTACAAGCCATGCTTTTCTATCAAAGTCAATAGCAATTGGCTCAATAATAGTGTTTTCCATGATATGAAGCCTCGAGGAATCATTGTTCAGTTAGCCCCTCATGCAAATGCATTTATTCGACAAGATTAGAGTTACATTCAACTTTGTTCGCATAACACAAACGAACGCAAAGAAATTTATCCGGGCCGTCCCGCAAATTGATTGTGCGATGCAATCAGTATGAAGAAAAATATCCCGTGTTCAACGGATAAGGATAAACATGAATTAAGACTCTTAAAAGAATACTCTTTTATTTCCTGACTAACTTTGATTTCAGGATTACACGCAGCTACAACTAAATAGCAGTTAATGTGTTTTGATGACGATCGCCCAGTGAAGCAGGTGTCGCTATCAGACGTCATAATGACGTGCGACCTGCTGGTGGTGCAGAGCTGACGAGGGCTCTTGTCAGGCCGTTACAGTGAATGAGGGCTCTTGTCAGGCCGTTACACTGAAGCAGGTGTCGTTGTCAGACGTCATAATGACGTGCGACCTGCTGGTGGTGCAAAGCTGACGAGGGCTCTTGTCAGGCCGTTACCACTGGATACTCAGGGCAGTTAGTGCGGGCATCGATCTGAAGAAACTGCGCTGCGTAGCCATTTCATTTGACGTCTCGGACGGTTTGTTGCAGGTGTGTCGAATTTGCCACATAGCCAGAGATGGTCCGATTTTTTTATAGTTTAAGAATAGATGTAAACATTTATTTTATGGTATGCACGAACCTGGACCTTCCTAATTTTTATCTGCCACTTTAACCATCGACCGAAAAGGCTGTTAACACATCTTTAATTCGACCTAATATGAACCCAGGCATAAATCATTTTCATCATTCCCAATTTCGCTTTTAAAGGCATTCGTTCAGCTATAGCTGAGAATACTCGGAACTAAATAAAAATATTATAATGTTATTGTCATCCCCTCGCGCATCTGACAACGGATAATTTCGGATAATTTTGGTTAAAGGAGGAAGGCTTAGTCTATAATGATTTAAACTATACTGTCTAACTAAAGTGCATCTACTTGTGATATCGTTGAGGGTTGGGCATGCTTAATTCTGATAATACTTGTCATAATAACGGAATTAAAAAAATCAGGAAATAGTTCCAGTGAGTCAGCGTTATAAGATCCCGGAAGCAGAATCCGTAGCGGCGCATCACATCCGGTTCCGTTTTGCATGAGCATGCCATGAGCGCACGGCGGATTCATGTTCTTCACTTCCCATTGTCTTAGTTGAAGGTATTATCTGAATGTCCAAATTAATTATCCATTGAAGTCAAAATGTTAAAGCAAACTGAAGTACTAAATTACTTAAAAAAGTACAGCAACGTGGACATGCAAACACCCAGTTGCTTACAGATGGTTATTTGTTGGTTACATAGCTTTTCGCTTTTACTTACTTTCAATAATGAAATGCAAACCATCACCGATTAATCACTCTTTTTCGTTCTAAAACTTAAACCTCAATCGAAGCCTCGAGTAATATAGTATACAAGTTCGGTAGAGAAAACAATTCATTTATGGGTATTTAATGTTCTTTCTTTACCCAAAAATGAGAATGCGAAAGTTGTGATTAACATCACCTTTCCCCCACTGACGTTAATTATTGTAGTTGCAAGGCATTTATATTATAATTACAGTGCAAAGGGGCTAATGTATCCATAGATATTGGTTGAGAACAAGTTTCTGAAGGTGCCCCAGCGAAAATGGGACGGTTTTTGCGAATTCAAACATCGAAAATTTGCGTGACACGGTCAGTGGAGCAGAGAGGGCGGCGAGCGGCCTTGTGTTAGGGGCGTGGGCCAGCAGATGTGCTGCGGCGGTTGGTGACTATCACAGGACGGTTCTTGCTCGCATTCAAACAGCGCTAGCGCTGATCCAATTATATGATTATGATGTGCTGTTAGCGATACCGTGAAAGAATATTTAATAAAGTTGACGTCAAGTGTCGAAGAAATGTAAAATATTCAGTGTCTAATTATTGATGGCGAATTCGAAATATTCATTCATTCTTCCTCGAACTGAATCTCCTTCATATCAATACAATTAAGGCTATTAATCATTAAATCAAAGTGGAATAAAGAGATTCAGAGCGCGAATTTAAAAACCGATCATTTTTTTTAATTCAATCAATCATGAGTCGACAATAACTAATAAATTTGTGTGAAAAAAACTGTTAATGTCTCTAATTTCAAATCTACCATCGATCCTTGGTGAATAAAATAGACAGCTGCAAGTCAGTAATTAAAGATGTTTTTTGTTGCATTGAGATTTAATTTCTTTTGATAGTATTTTTGAATACTATGCGTCTCTATACATAATTTAAATCACTTTTCCTGTTAAGTTTGTGTACTTACATACATTAAAATACGATTTTTCAAGTGTACGAATATTTATTTCCCCCCACTGTAGATGAGAGAATTTTTTAATATTTATTAGTATTAGGCCTATTCAGGAATCGTAAAATTGTTGTAAAAGAAACTATGTTATTAAATAAGGTACATAAATTTCGTATTTCTAGGCCTGCGTTTAATAAGTTGCCACGGTTTGTTTGCTGAAATTACAGAGCAATGTGAGAGATAAGGTTATTATGGAAACTTAGAATCAAACTTACGTATTGGATGTGAATTTTCTGAAGCTCCTCTCACCAGCTGCGAGGTTGACAGGAACAAGACAACAAGAATCCATCGAGCTGACGAAAACAAATTTCTTGCCCCTTGTGTAGGGCCTTTCTTATGCATGAGCTTCATCGTTTTAATGATCTCGAAATTGAACTGCTAGAGTCCATGTTCTCCTAAAATCACCGTTCTGCTAAGTCTACATAATTCACGGACAGTGTAACCGAATAATATTGACAGCGAAGCAAGTTAGACCATTATCGAGACTTGTTTCCGTGGACCATGTTGTTTAAGTCATGGATTTGCTATCGATTGACATTTGTTAGCAGTAATTTCAGGTGGAGGCCCTCGATTCAACGAATCGCAGGATGAAGAGTTCACATCTTGAAGAAAACTAATGAGCCACATCTTATGACCTTACGCTTGCGTGAAAATTACTAAAGATGCAATTACAAAAATCCTTACTAGTAAAGGGGAACAATGCTTGTCAATTAAATTTCATTTTATGTTCAATTCGAATAGCAGTTTAAGAGGTGATGTGCATTTCATTCTTTGCGGGAACAGTTCATCATAAATAGATGTTTTTTTTTCTATTTTGGTAAATGTCTCTTCACAAACCGATCTGAAAGTGATCATTCTGCACAAGAAAAATATAATAACTATCACAATTTTTAAATAGACACTTTTTGCACACTGATTCTGTCATTTGTTACAAATCCCATATATCTTCACTCACTAGCGCTCCTGATTGATCAGCATCCATCACATGTAAGACAATCACAGTTCTCATAGGCTAATTCAAATGGATACATGCACCTGCAACATGACTTAGTGGTAATTCTGTCGCAGAACAATCTTTAGACATGTAATGTAGATGAGCTTCCGTTCTGAGCCTCGCAATAATAGACTGGATGTCCAGAAATCAACGTGTGCACAAGGCGTGAGGTGACCACCAGCTTTGTGCAATTAAGTAACTTCCTGTGCCCGGCACAAGGGAGGTCGTGATTCGACTACCGACCAACAACACGGCTCACGCTGCACTGACTGACAGACTGACAGTTACCGACTTACCGTCGGCGTCGAGTATCAGACTATCACACCACACTCCCGCCATGCCGAGTCAACCGATCGACCCGTTTATGCTATAGTGTGTCGTGCAGGTTGTAATCCACCCAATCGGATTTTTCTGGAAATATTTACGGTACTTGGGGATACGACAGGAATAAACACGACTGCATAAGGTCATTTGCCATTCCTTACCTATCCTTTGTTGGGTCATGAATTTCTTCACACGTTTTGCATGGTGCAACCACAAAAAAAACGGAGGTAATACTTGTATGACAGTATGACTATACATATTTTGCATAATATAGTTCTATGCTGCGTCTTAATTTTTTTCAACTATAGTTGCATATAAAAAATCTGTATTCATTACAACCTTTGCTAGGTGTAGAGTTGAGAATATCTGCAATTTCTAGGTTTTACCGGCCATCAATATACGATCCATTGAAAAACGTATTTCCACAGCACGATAGGTACGTAGGATGTAAACGCATTGTTAACGATGTGAAAGATTCGCCGTCAATTGGCACAAATTCATATGCTATATATGAGTTCATTTTTATACCTTTCCAAACATGGAGAATATCTTATAACTTTTATATTTAGAATATAGTAGCAGTCGCTAATAGATTCACTCCCTATAGTGCTTTATAAATCAATAATAGAATATCAAATAATTTATTTTTCTTGCCAAACTCATGAATGGGCATAATTGTGTTTGTTTCAACAATGAGTTCGAGTTTATTTTTGAAATAACATAATTGAAGGAGACTCTCCATTTCTGATCACTTTGTGCAAATAATAATTATTTTGTAAACTTCAGGACTAAATTTGTATTCACTTATAACGTATCATGTACAGCTTAGTTGCACATACAGTAGGGACATAAAAATACGTTAAAAACTTTTGCTTCGCTTATTGATTGAATAGTAATCTTCCATGGTGGGAGAGAGACGTTTGATATTTTGATGAATATTTACTGTTTGATCAATGCTTGATGTGTTCAGACTCTGATAATGAGGCTTGCCATTTGTTGAAAAGAGAAAACAGTTAAATCCACAAGCCAAAAGGTCAAACCCAGCTTCAATATTTAAAGGTAGATTTGTAATATTGCCGCAGCCGTGATCCACAAATTTTACTCCTAAATAAGCCACGGAGCCAACAGTCAGCCTCAGCATGCAATAACTTTATTCAGCCTCAGAGATAAAAGCCGCATGCAGTCTACGCTGGAACACCGTACCCGCACCAGTGAGACACTGCTTGAAGATAATAGTGCCGTAGGTCTTCAGCCAAAACTTCAGCATGTTCGCTCATAGGCAGGCAGTTCTGCATCCGGCCTCACCTACTGTGGCCTAACATCTTTACTCTCAACGTCCAGTAGCCAATGAGGTTAGGTTAGGTCAGCTCAGATTGGTTTTGCGTGGAGAAATGTTGCAACGTGTTTATTTTAGGCCAGAAGAGGTTGGGCGGCAATAGGCTTGGCCAGATGCAGCATGACCACGCTTAACTTGGGCATGCTTACGCTGTGGCAATGAGCACACGACGTTATGGCTTTAAAACTAGACTTCATAGGCTACTATTTCCTATAGCGTTCTCATCCACGAAAGGAATATGATTGAAGTGTGAAGTTGGGCGAAGCTTGCCTTCGGCATGCGTCCCCCGTCTGACTTTAATTTCAAATTGGATAACTCATGCCAATGTTTGTCAAAGAGCTCAAAATTGCGCTGCATAGATTTAGAATATGTAATATAGTTTCATGTTTATTGTAGACATTCGGAAAAGTTTCAATTATACTCTGAATTTCGCGCAGCATTCGATGTACCGTTCGTAAAATGTTCACGTAAAAGCGTTTTAATGACGGATGATGTTTTACTCATCAAACACAATTAGCGTCAGAAATAAGGTCTCCGAGTAATTTTTACTCGTGAATAACTTATCCAATTAGCGATGAACTTACCTTCCTTGTATGTGCCACCCAGACTATGGTCGGCTCAGCAAAAAGGAGTTTCACTGATGCTGGCGGAAAATGTGTCCCTATTTGGACAATATATTGACACATCTATTTTCTGAGCGCATGTTCGGTCAACATGAACGGCTGCTCAAGGAACAACCGTGTACCCAGAGGTGGGCAGTAGCGCGCTACATGTAGCGGCCGCCACATTTTCAGTAGCGGTAGCGGCGCTACGCAATTGTAGCGGTAGCGGTAGCGCCCGCTAAATATTTAAGTAGCGATATGAGGTTTTGCAGCTACAGCGCTACCGCTACATTTATAGATAAAGCCTTAGATTTTACTTAATAGTATTAAAAAATTAATACTAAATTGCAACGCTTCCAAACTTGGGGTTACTGGTAGCACAAAGTAACCGTGCTTATTGAAGCCTAGCGCCTTAGCCTATGATGTTGTTGTTGTTGGCCTACGCAATATATAGACTAAAATTATTATCCATAAAAAATCACGTAATTGCATATGTAATTGTATAACCATAAACCACCAGAACCCAAATTGTTCATTATCATGTCTGGACAGAGCGGTGTTGGGTTGATCGAATTTCATTCATCTCTGCAGTATAAATTTTGTTACAAGTGAATGATGGGGCAGTTCGGAATTTAATGTACGATAATTCATCATCACACCCATTCTTTTACAACACCTGTTAATACTGGCTACGTACCCCTCTTAGAAACCACTGTCCTGGCCACGTTTACTGTGCGGCATTTATACTGAATCTGAATTTCTGAAAATCTGGCATTCAGTGTCGGGATCCGTGTTCGTCGTGCCGTGCAGTTACTGGTGTCTTCAGTGCAATTAAGTTTAGGTACAATTTCGTTTCCTTAAATGGGTCTGCGTAAGGCTAATGTTTCTTACTAGTTACTACAGCTCACATAAGAATAGCTTGTTAATAACTTGGTACGCAAGCATCTCATTCGTGATCTAATTAAATTAGTGATCTTTGGGAGGAATGGAACTCTTACTCAGAGGTCAGACTCTCAGTTACTGCCTGCCTTACACAGAACAGAAGACAGAATTCTGTAGTCAGACTCCGACTAAACCGACTCACGTCTGCAGAGTCTCTGACTTCGAGAATAAGAAGAATGTTAATTTAAAGTTTAAGCCATCATTGCTCAGACTCAGACAGTCAGACTTTGGTTCAACTTCAAGTGGTACACTTCAATTTTCCAAAGTTCAAGTGGTAGGCACATTTCAAAGTTCAACTTATCATGTATTCATGATTTCATGTTGCCAACAGCAAAGTGAGCAAACTTGTAGCACTGTAGCACCTTTGACTTTGGGTTTGGGAGCCTCAGCCACCTAATTCTACAGAATTGAGAATCCTATTTTAAGGAGTTTGGTTAGTGGCCATGGTGCAATTCTATAGGTTATTCAAAAGAACCTGGTCTTATGTCATTTTGAACCAAACGCTTCTTTACAGACTGATTACCGCACCGCGGTAACACACCTTCACCGGCAAAAGCTTTCATACTTCTGATAGCTGATAGTCTGATACTTCTGAAGAAAGGTGAACTGACAGCTACACTGGCCGTGGGCGGGCCTTATTTGAATTTGAACGCATGCATCGATTTGAAATCCTATACGCATAGTATACGAGCTGTCTCTTATACACATCTAGATGTGTATAAGAGACAGGCATAGGCCAGAATGTCAGCTTTAAGATGAGACTAAACACGTAACTGCAGCACAACTCAAGTAGACACTATATTTAAAGAGCTCAGCAGCTAATTAGTTCCTATCTAATTACTTAAAGAACTCCCCCACCCGCCCCCCTTTCATGAAATGTCGTGAAATCATAAATCAACATAGAGAGATGGCAGTGGTACCGTTGGATAGGGCAGAATGTCAGCTTTAAAATTAGTATGAAAACCAAAAAAGTGAAAATTTTCAATTTTAGGGTAGACGCTCCCCTTAAGTTGCCAATACGTATTTAATGTTGTCTTCCGTAGTTCTGTTGGTACAAAATTTACAAAATAACGTTGAATTATTGATTGTTAATTTCTTGCATTAGGTAGATTCAAATTAATTATAGAAGTTGTGTCTCCATAATTCCATGTTGAATTAAAATTACCCATAGAAGGTTCACATACAGATGCTAGCGCCAGCAGTGGCAATCAAAGGAACTATTTTATTCTTTAGTATATTTACTATAATAACAATATATTATTCTGCTTAGGCACAGTCTCTTAAAATGTTGCAGCAACACATTTTCCATTACTAATTATTTACATTTATTTGTTTGTGGTGCAGCAAAATATTGCATTTTTTTTATGTCACAGTCGAGGTACCATGTGTCCTTGTGTGTGACGTGACTGACGTCATCGCAGGCCTGGCGAGCCCGCCCCGCTAGCCATATGTAAACAAAGCCACAGCACGACACTGCAGTGAAGATGGGAACAGTTTTGCATTGGAATCTATGGTTATTTGTGAATAATATTTTCAATTGTGATATTGACACTTGACAGTAGTGTCAACATTTGAACATCAAAGTTCTAACATCATGAATTATGAGGTAAAAGTGTAAGGACTGAGCAGAGCTAGAATCATGGCTGAGGCTTAAACCACTGTCATTGTCATTTTTTACATCATTGATATCATTCTGGAACCAACGTAAGTAACTAAGGAATTTCCCAGTTCAAATATTTATTGATTTATTTATATCAATTTTGAAACTCCACATATTTTTAAAGGAAGTTGTGATGAACTGTTGAGTTTAGACCATTGCAACTTGCAAGAGGGTTAAGACCGCCTCATGGCGGTGGACCACCATAAGTACCTCTCCTCATAGAATTCCACTATGTTGATTACTTCAGTTAACTTGGGTCTCGGTTGAGTACCTGCCGAGATTTTTCAGAATCAGTTCATTTTTATTTCCTCATATCTACTCCAATAAATCACCAATTTCTTATGTAGCTATGATAAGCTATTATATTGATAAGGCTGTTGTCCAACTATCCATAATAGCTTGACTGGTCTTCTTTTTAGATATAGGACTCAAAAATAAACTTCAGGCTCAGGGTAAGTTTAAAAAACCACGAATGAACAAGTCTGCAGTCGCAGTGACAGACTGACAGTCTTGACTCTCAAGTGACTGTTCATGGCATGATGGCTTCATGCGTCATTCACTCTTGACGTTTTCACGATCATTAATGTTAGATCAATTGATGCATTGAGTGTTTCTGATGTCTCAAGTGAGTGAAGTGACTTGAGACGAGTCAAGTCAAGTACCATTATACAATAGTTTTAGAACAGCAGGCTGGAATTGTAAGAATGGAAGTTCACTTATAAAAAAGCTTTCCACCCAAGGTGAAAAGCTTTCCTTTGATACAGTGCTGTGCCAGGTGACTGACTATAAATGAAAAGGTGGATCAAAAGTGGACAAACTGTTTCAATTGTATAGTACATTAGGTTTGTTATAGAATTATTTGGATGTCTCAAGTTTGATAGATATTTTTATTTTATTTAATGGAATTTTTGAAAATTTTCCATGCCCCTTTGTTTGTAATGAT